>NC_031986.2:20914866-21138335 GCF_001858045.2 Oreochromis niloticus
CTGGCTTAGGAGGCCAGTGCCTTATCCATTAGGCCACCGGGGCTGATGAGCGCTTGACTTCCTTTCTTTGGAGGTTGTTTCGGCGGTTCGAGTGAAAGCCATGGTTTCAAGCTGATTTTTAGTTCAAAGCTGAAGCTGTATTTAAGAACATTTAAGAAATGCTGAGAAAATAAATTACACTCTGTACACACTCTGGGCAACTCAGCGTCTAGAACTCTGGACAGCCAACACCCTGTGCTTATTGCTTCACTTTATTTGGGGGCGTTTATGTTGTCTGTTGAGACTTGTGAAACCACATGAAGACCAGAGAGTACCAACGATTTGAATCACTGAATTTAGTTCCATTAAAAGAGGGGGAGTAGCAGGAGCGCGTGTGACGTGCTCAAACACAGCTGAGTCAAATGCTTGAATTACCTCTCACCCACTCAGCGCCTGTACTGCAGGCGGTTATGTTGAGATTTTCACCTTTTCATATTCTTGTTTTCACATATATTCATTCTAGGCAACAGGTAGTAGACACCTATCTTAAGAGTGAAGTGTGAACAAGAGTTTCACTTGTCAACAGTGAAGAACAAACTGCTCATTTAGGCTGTTATTATAATTATAAACACATGAGGTCACACTACCAGATATTCAAATTAAAACGCTTCCAAAAGGCACAAACACATAGAATTTGGGGAAGGAGCAGGTTTTGTTTCTTTAAGGTGGGCTTTGTTGTTCAGCCCGTGAAGCTGTCCCTGCTGCCAGTGCAAACTATTCTTCTCTTTTACAATGAAAACACACATAACATTAATGTTGTCTCTGCAAAAAATGTTCTTGGAGATTTCTTGTGTACTTTAACAAACCGAATTTCTTTACATTTTATTTCAATCAGAAATTGAGGTTTAATTATCAGATTATTTTATCCCAGTCACCAATTTAAAATATTTACTTCGTTTCAAAAGAAAATATATATACTCCCGCTCTTCAATATAACAGAGGGACTATATTCTAACAAATGTATAATTAAGGCGTAGCTACTTTTCAGCTTCTTTGAGATGTGCTCTTACCGATCAAGTTTTTTATAAGCAATCAGCTGCAGATGTTCCACAGCTGTTTGAAGGCCTACCTTTAACTGTGCCGTACAGCCCCTCCTGTTGCAGCCCTCTGACTTGACGTTACAGATGCATCTGCGCTTACAGCCACATTCAACCATGCAGATCTGCTCCCCGGAGCCGGACTCGGAGTCATACCTGGACGGGCTTTTTGGTGACTTTGGCGAAAACATGCTGGAGCCTTTGCGGCCGAGTCCGATTTTATCTCGTCCAGTCAGTCGGAGGGCAAAAGTCCGCAGCGGACAGACGACGTCATTTTTCACGCGCTCACTGTGGACTAAAGTGGCGTTTGATCGGAGGCAGTTCATCAAGACGAGACCGGGGGGGGCAAAGTCTTAGATCACCTGACTCCCGCTTGAGTGGGGCAGAAAGTATAGAGAAAGGCGCAAATAAAGCGCCTAAACTTCCTTAAGTGTGCACTTTTATCTGTTGGTCAGAGAAAGAAAAAAGTCTGATATTGATATATTTATAGAAATTAAGTTTTATTCAAGTTCAAATGACTCCAGATAAATAAAGACAAAACGCCTGCCCTTTGCTCCCTGTAACAGGACTAAAGATTTCAAAATAAAAGCTTATTTTTATGCTAATACTGTCCTAAACAAACGCCACGCTTGGGAACAGTTACAAAAGACTTTATTCAGTTTTTACACGTGTGTGTATGTGAATACTCCAGTGTCAAAGAGCACACTGTAAATTATGCAACAGCAGTCCACATGTGTGTGAATGGGGGCATCAAAGCAAATCAATTATTACTGTAATAATTAAAATAAATCATGGCACATTACAACAGAAAATCCTGTTTTCATGCATTTAAATATCTTATTTTTTCCACACAATTCCTTTTGTATTGTTATAATTTCAATGGATGGGACAGCATACCAAACCAAAAGGCACACAGGGAGGACACCAAGACAGGCTTCAGGGCTTTTCCTTTTTTCATCCTTCGGCTTAAAATTGTTCATCTAACAGAGTAAATCCAAGTTTTATTGGATTGAAAACGCTGCAAATCTGTTTTTTCTTCCCTTCACAATTAAGCTGGCAGACAAACAGGAAATGAAGACAAAAGAAGGCCATTCCTTTCTTTTCATGGAATTAAAAAAAACAAAACAAAAAAAACTATTTTTAATCTGCATACAAGAAGAAATGTACACAGACATTTTTTTTTTGTTGCAGTGCATATCTGTACACCAACACAGAGGCAGGGGAGTTGGAAGCAACAGGAACAACCGGAGACCTCAGCGCTGTCGATCCCAGCGCCAGATGGAGGCGTCGTCGCACACTGCTATCAAAATGCTGCTGTCGCGGCTGAAGCTGGTCTGCCGGATGGCCGATGTGCATTTGGGGAGGGTCAGCGTGGTGCACCTGAAGAGGAGCAGAGATAGTTGGGAAAAATTGTAAAAAAACAAAACAAAACAAAATTTGTTTTGGGGTTTTTTGTTTTGTTAGTGTCAAACAGTGCAAAAATGATGAAACAATTGAAATAAAAATGTTTCTTTTGTGACCTGTGAATATTTGTTATTTAAAATCAATGTTCTGACCATAACTGGTGCAAAATCACAACCAAAAGAGTCACAATTTCATTAAATGTGCCAGGTAAAAAAAGACACAGGAAGGCATCACAGCAGCTTTCTATGGGGCATTGGTGCTCAGAGAAGCGTGATAATGCTGCAATAATTGATCGTGAAGACGGCACCACTTAGCAGTTTTACCCTCTGAGCTGCACTAAACTGGCATTTTTCCACTATTCTGTCACTTCAGACAGTGTTGCTTTTAACCGGGCATCATTCCTGCACATTCCTGGTTCAGCCAATTCCTTTTCAAAAGACATGAGGAAGGAAATTTAACACCTTTTTAAAAGAACTTGGAAAAAAAAAGTGGTAACAAAACCTGTAAATATTTAGGTGCAGCAGTGTTCCCAAACTCGGGGAAAAGCACCAGTGTTATTACCTAAAACTACAACTGCAACTACTGTTGTTGCAGTCACTTATAAGGAAATCTGTGTAACTGATGGAGGAGAAGCCTTTCTGTATGCTCCAGGAAGAAATGGTATTACTAAAAACCGTGGAAATAACTGACGCTACTGTAAACCACATACTTCCAAGCTTAAATACGAAGTGTTACAGTTAACCAAAGCCACGCTGCAGCTCTTCAAGTGTTTGATGCTCTCAATTTTTCCAAAGATTCAAGTCATCATATTGGCTTTCTCATGGGTTTACCACTACGTGGAACATGAAACAGCCAGACGGCGGCAGTAATACCCTTGAAACTGCACTTACTGCAAGTTGGAGGTCTCAAAACATTTCCAGACACGGTGAGACTAGATGATACAACTGGGGTCTAATGGGAGGTGGTCTTTGCTTAAATATACTCCACAGTCACTTCTCAGAGACTTTAGAATACTTTTTAGATTAAAATGGCTCTACATGGTTGAGATTTCTGTCCTACCACCAGACCTCCGGACAACGGTACTGATTCCAAACCTTAAAAGGATATGATGAGCCATATGAACAACAAACATGGAACAGTGCTGATGGTAGTTCCTCAGGGCTCCCGATGAGCTATACCAAACTCCTATCAGCACCAAAATAAGGATTACAAATATGAAGATTCCCAAACCACAGGCCCCTGTGTTATTATCTTCTAACAGCTAATGTGAGCTAAACCAAGGGTGCAGCTGATCAAATACAACAACTTGTTTAAGTTTGAGGGTTTACTGTGATATTTTGATGCTAAAAGCAGGGCAAAGAGCAGTGGAGATACAGGACAACTATAACACGCCTGTTGTCTGTTTTTTTACTTACTTGGCTTTGTGCGGATCTTCTACTTCAAGGTCCCACACGTAAAGCTTCCCCACCTGATTCCCCAGAGCCAGCATCTGTGGAACAGCAGAGGTCAGTAAGAGCACCAAGACACAACAAGAAAACAAAAAAACAACTCTCAGCATCCAGTGTTTCCTACAGATTTAGCTTCCATTTCTCCTCTGCAAGAGTTTTTATTTCTTAAGAACAAAATATCAGCGATAATCAACTACTTAAAACCTGCCAGTGACCTCCAACTCCAGGTTAGACTGCAGCTGGCAGCTAGAAACTCGCTGGACAAGTGGCTAATTGACATTAAAGAGCACACTGACAGCAACCTGGCCATCCAGAAAGACAGGACGACTGGAAACACTGGGTTAGCATTGACTGACCTTTCAAGTAAATCAATTAAATGATGTAGTTCTTTCCAACAGATGAAAAATAAAACTGTGTATTTGAGA
Organism: Oreochromis niloticus; assembly: GCF_001858045.2. Lineage (NCBI taxonomy): Eukaryota > Metazoa > Chordata > Actinopteri > Cichliformes > Cichlidae > Oreochromis > Oreochromis niloticus. Next base: position 20,919,220 of record NC_031986.2, read on the forward strand.
CATTTGATTCCTCTGTTTTTGTCCTTTAATCAGTACAAATGAGAATGAAAATATAAAACCTGATCATACACAAAATAAATAAAGGTAAGATAGCTGACCTTCTGCCAGAAGTCCATGGAGAAGCGCATGTACCAAATGTCACACTGGCTGTAGTCAAAGCGTCCCAGAATCGTCACATTTGACTCATTTGGTTTAATGTGATCAATGTCATCCTCCATCTTCCCGGGTTTCCAGCACACAATGGCGTTTTCACAAGACTGGAATGACAACACAAACTCAGTTGTACATTTTGTTGTTTCATTGAAACTTTAAGGTGCACCGGATTATAAGGCGCATTAAGCAAAACAAAACAGTCAGATAAGTCAAACTTTACTCAACTCATTCTTCTTGCTTCCTCCACTTCTGTACCATTGATTCAATAACGCTGAATTCTCTCGCAGCTGCTCTATTCCCATGTTGTTGCAGTATATTAATGACTAACCTCGTATTGTGGATGGATTATCTCAGTTGTTCTCCTGACTGAAGTTTGATCCATTTACAGCATCCTGCCATGCAACTGCATTTGTCCCTAACCATCAGGAACCCTCACATTAACTTTAATCAAGTCGAAAAAAATTAGCGTTCAACCTCCAGCTTCACTGTGTTTGTTATGCTAACATAGCTGTGTTGCTAGCGATCACGTAGCACATCATTATGTACCAGCTAGCCCAACTTCAGTAACCCTACAAATGTCACTGCTGTTTAGTTTTCTGTCTTCATTTATGTTGGAAGTGATAGCAGAGCTGTACGTTTGAATTTTTTCAGAAATCTCTCAGTCAGAACATGGTATATCGTGTTTAGGTGGAAACTAGTGAGCTAACTTCCTGCTAACTTCTAACTCCATTAAAATTAATAAATTCTGTTTTCATGGATGCCTGGATGTTAAACTTAATTGTTACACCTGGTAAAGCAGCAACGCTGATCATTTTATTAAAGATGAACTCTCAGTGATGCCGCAGTGCTCGTTCGACTTTGGGACCTGAAGCAGACGGAGTTTTGGACCCAGATTACTCCGAGTCCCCGAGGCTCCTGACTACAATAGCCATAATGCTCCGACAATCCATCAAGCAGTGCAGCTTCGTAGCTTACCAAAATCATACTAAAACATTTTTTGACAGACTTTTGAGCGCCGTGTACCACATAAAATTGGTTCCAGGTCAGTAAGCACAACCAGAATTCATACATAAGGCGTACCGGATTATAAGGCACACTGTTGATTTTTGAGAAAATTAAAGGATTTTAAGTGCGCCTTATAGTGCGGAAAATACTGTAACTTAAAAAGAAAAAAACAAAACAAAAAACCCCTTTTGGGTAGCATTAAAGGATTTCCTTTCACTTGCCTTAGAAAGAATAAGATCACCAAGCCACCGCACACAGTCCACATAGTTTCTATGAATGTCACGTGTTGAGAAGTCGGGGAAGTGAATTTTCTGTGAGACAAATGCCCTAAAAAACAACATAAAAAAATATAATAGCATGTATGTAAATCCACAGGCTCAGATATGAAAACAGACCACAGAAAAAGCTTCTGGATGTCTCACCTGTTTGTCTTTGAGGGGTTGTACTCGTAAGACGCGCGAATGGCTTTCTGCATTCTCTCTGAATTGATCCTCCAAAGTTTTAGCGAGTGGTCCATCCCACATGACATAATCTTTTCACCTAGGAGATCAAAATCCTACAAAACAGGAAATGGATAATAGGAGAATGGGAACTGTCAGTACAGATAGAATTTAATCACTTTCACCTAAAACATCTGTTTTGTCACCATTTAGGAAAATTAGTAGACAACTATGATTTAATATTGTGTAAGCTAAGTAACAGAATAAGGTGGGATGGTCTTAATAGACAGATAAACCTGACAATGACATAGCCCAGAGGAACACCACCGACAACTGGTGGGCAAGCATGTGATCTGAAATTTTTTAAACTGCAATTTTAACCATTAAAAGAAACTCATTCCCAACCCCTCAAAAATCAAAACAAAAACTGAAGTGACCACATGGCAGTCCACCTTTGTATTCAGCTTTTTCTGTAGAATCAGCCTCACATGTGCATATACTGCTGTGAGGCTGAAACCCTAATGCCTGTAAAAACAGTCAATTCCAGATGGATAATTTATGTTTACGTTCAATCAGATTGAAAATAAACACACAGACTTTCACTAGTCACTTCAGAGAAGTAGAACATGAACAAGTCTGTGGTGTCAGCTGTCAAGGAAAAGCTGTTTTTCCCCCAAATAACCCAACACAGACGTACAGCCTTTATTGAGTCTGGTCTAATGGTGCCAACATGTGCAGTCATCCCCTAAAGACCGATTCAGAATCTTTTTTTCCCCCTGTTGCACAATAGTCACTGTTATGTCCCAGATAAATTTCCCCACATATACTGTAATACTCACAGCACTCAGCACTTCATCCCGATGACCCTCGACGCCTCCGAAAATGGCCACTAAAGTGTCCGTCTGTATGTTCCACAGCCGAAGAGCGTGATCTGAAAATAAGAGATGACTTTAAGAAAAAGCCTGATTATTGTCTTACAGCCTGATTATTGTCGGTCAGTGAAAGAGACGCTCACAGCTTTTTTTCCTCTATATTTACATTTTTTACATAGTTTGATCTATGCATTTATATTATATTGTATTCAATACTTTAAGGGTAGAATTGAATTTCTTATTTGAGAACTTTACAACTTTATTTGAACACCGTCTTAGTTTTTCTACGTGATAAGCATTGGTTTGTCTGGTTAATCATGTTAAATATTTATATTGATTTGTTTTATTTTTAACTTTCCATAGGGGTCATAATATTTTGTTATATGTGCTGATTGATAAGTCTCCCAAAGCTGGTGTTTAATCTTGATCGTGTATTTGACTCTTACGAAGAGAGTTGATACGCATGAGTTCCCAAAGTTTCTTCCAAGACACGACTTTTATATAACCTACAGTAAAGCAGCAGTTTTATTTCACAGATTACAATTCATTTATCACATAAAGCATAAAAACTCATGCCTCCTTTGCGCTTCCCAGCAGCTATAATCACACTGAAGGGTGTTTAAAAAAAAATAAAAAAAATAAAAAATCCACCTGATTAAAGGAAAGATTAAACTTTGCTGCTGTTCACATGACCTTCAGTGACAGATCCAAACCCCGCTGTCTGATTTATCTCAGATTAAGGAACCACCTGACAGTCCCGTGGAAATAAAACTCAAACTATCCCCACTACACTCGAGTCTGAGGTGACCTTTTTTTTTTCCTCTTTAGATGGAAGCAACAAATCACAGCTGAGAGGGTTTTTACTGCCGGGATGATTTTCAGTGTTGAGTGAGGGTCAATAAAGCCATCAAAGAAATGGGCCTTTTTTTTCCCCAAACACATTGCTGCTGTTGTATTAACCTCACAGTGAAATATATGACAAACTGCTGGTCTTTCTGCCCTGTCTGCGACACAGGTTAACTCTTTTTTTTCCTCCAAGGAGGGGGAAAAAAGTAATATTCAGCAAATATCTGCTAAATAAGGAAACACAAGGTTATTGGCGTAACTCTAGGTGATGCAGTCCGGCTTATGTGTGCATAATGAGCCGGGAAGAACCCTTGAACTGCATGCAGAAGAGCTCGAAGGTGCTTTATGATCACCGTTTACCTTTGCTGACAGAGAGGAGCAGATTGGGATCCCTCGGGTGAAACTTGAGCTCGTTGATGGCGTTCCCATGACCTACATAATGCTGGAAAAGAAGGGAAAAAATGACTTCTTAATTTACACTGTGCAATTAACACAACTTGGGGCAGATGAATTGAAATTCGGTATAATTATTATCATTCCTCTGGGCCATTAAATGCAAGTCTTTCCAAGAACAAAAAATAAAAAATTGTAAATAAAGCTCTACTGTTATAAGTTGCTTCCTGAAAATGCTTCATAATCAAATAAACCTCAGATTATTTTAAGCTTGCAGTAACACTACAGTAGTGCTGTCTGAATTAGGGGCAGTCAGGAGGAACAGTTTATGCAAATATTTAGTCTGAAACAGTACTCGAGAGTCCCCCGAGAGGGTCAAAGATTATGCAGGTGGACTGCAAGAGATCCGTTCATCTCCAAAAGTTGATTCTGTTCATCTGGACGTAGCGATTTGTGGGAGAAACGTTTCGTCACTCATCCAAGTGACTTCTTCAGTCTCAGCTGACTGCAGGTTTCCCCAATCTTATAAACAGTACATTTGCATAATGACTGAAGGAACAATGGGCTGGGAGGTCAGTTCCTTAATCTTAATTATGCAAATTCTCATGACCATTGATCAACAACCACTGACCAAAACCCAATGATCAGAGCCCACGTTCCTCGATGTCCAGGACTGCAGAGTCCTGGCCTGCAGTCCATTTACACATACAGGCCAGTGGACACTCTTTCAATGATGAGGATTTACACATCCTGGACAGGGAGGAACGCTGGATTGAGCGCGGAGTCAAGGAGGCCATTTACGTGAAAAGGGAAAGACCATCCTCTGAATCGAGGAGGGGGCCTAAGGGTACATCTGTCACCATCTTACAATGCTGTGATTGCAGCCATTCCCCAACTCTCTGTGAATGGTACTCATGGCCATTGATCAGTGTTCTTTGATCAGTGGGTTTTGGTCAGTAGTTGTTGATCAATGGTCATGAGAATTTGCATAATTAAGATTAAGGAACTGCCCTCCCAGCCCATTGTTCCTTCAGTGGGCTGGTTTCAGTCATTATGCAAATGACCTGTTTATAAGACTGGGGAAACCTGCAGTCAGCTGAGACTGAAGAAGTCACTTGGATGAGTGACGAAACGTTTCTCCCACAAAACGCTACGTCCAGATGAACAGAATTAACTTTTGGAGATTTACTTACCTGGATGATTGAGCATGCATCAAGACATCCGTTCATATACAATAAATTAAAAAGCCACCCTGCAGTACTAACTACAAGACCCATAAAGGTTTTTTTTTTGTTTTACTGATTTTCACATTTGGTTTGACCATGACCTGATTTTCACCATAATTAAATCAGCTCGAGTTGTTATTAGTATCTACCATCACACAAAATTTCAAAACGACATCTTGAAACCTGTGGACTCTGCTAAAAGACAGAAGTGATGGAGCAGTCGGGTGAAGACTGACACGTTACCTTGATGCACTGCATCGTGATGTGGTTGATCACCCGGATGATGCCGCGGGATCCGGCCACAGCCAGCAGGGGGTGACTTGTGTTGGTGTCATAGGTCCAGGCGCACGTGTAGAAGTTCTCGTCTGCCTTTGCAAAGTTAAGGAAACCTGAACAGAATCTACACTTACCGTTCTTTAACAGACTCAGATGTCCTGCTGTCAGCTACAAGGAGTCACTCAAACTTCAGCACAAACAAGCGTCTCTTCTTCCCTGAACTCTTTTCTGTTTACACTGCATATTTTCTGCTCTCAGCTGCAGAGCTTATATGGAGTTCAAACACCTTTCAGACGGCCAGATAATTCAAAAATATCAGATATCTTAATCCTCGCTGTTAGCCTTCAGCTCAGGTGTCGAGGCATTAAACCCGTCTAGACTGCCCTTCTGTCATCTAAGCAATAAAGAAGTATTTAAAAGCCAAACTGCGGGTGTGTTAGGAAAACTGACAAATGAGAGCAAAGAAGGATTGAGGAAGCAGGTGAAAGGATACGTCTGCATCAACGTAGGACTGCAGGAGTCTGATTTCTCCTTGAGAGTGGCATTCATACAGAGTTACCTGGATAAGCACAGATGTGAGAAGCGAACAAGTTCACTAATAATCAGTGTTTCAAAGACATATTTTAATGTTCCTTTCATTGACAAACTATAAATAGATAAAGAAGTCATTGCAAATCAGCAGGGACATTGGAGCTTGTTGTTATACACTGGTAAATCTGATGCTTTTATTGCCTTTGCGAGCATTTTACAGTGAGCTGCATGCTTTGAAAACTCCTAACAATATGTTGGACAAACACCAGTAAACAGATCAGGACTTTCCCACCTCTGGTAATATGCTGACCCACTACAGAAATAAGCAATTTAAATCAAATTTTTAAATAACTGATCATTTATTTACCCTGTTACTCCCAACTGTAGCAAACACCAGCGGGTCTCCCTCCTTGCTGTGCCAGTTAAACTGGACTCCAAACAATGGCTGGCCATGGTCCTCCTGAGACAAATACAGATGTTGTTAATACCCACTTGTGCTCCTACAAAAAAAATCCTGTATGTATGAGTGCACATTAAACCAGACGGATGTACTAAGAAGCAAGTTAAACAAAACAAGGCTTTGTTTGTGTTAGCTGGCTAGATGACTTCAATCAATTCAGTTCAGTTTGATTTGTATAGCACCAAATCACAACAGAAATCTCTTCTTTATATTATAAGGTAAAGACACCACAATAACATGGAGAAAACCCCAACAATCAGGCAACTCCCTATGAAGAAGCACTCTGGCACAGTGGGAAGCAAAAACTCAATTTTAAGAGGAAGAAAAAGACTCAGGTAGGGGCGGGAATCTGTTGCCACTGGTTGGAAGTGAGGGGAGAAATAACGGACAAAGAGACACTGCCAGAGATTAACAATAACTAATGATTAAATGCAGACTGGTTTATCAAACATTCAGAGACCAAAGATATGCTCAATGCATCATGGGAATCCCCCAGCAGCCTAGACCTATTGCAGTGTAACAAAGGGAGGAATCAGGGTCACCTGATCCAGGCCTAACTATAAGCTTTAGCTGAATATTATTGACGATATTCTATAAATAATTCAAATTTTCCATCTGTGTTGTTCCACTTTGAGCTGCTGCCTTTAGTGATCACCACACCACAGTGGATCATCTGCCTTCCTGGCATCCTCGTGTGACACAACAACCCACTGCATGTCCTCCTTCACTTCCTCCCCCAGTTCCATCTTCATCATCCTTAGTCCAATATATCCAGTCTTTCCTCTGCACATGTCCAAACCATCTCAGCACTGTCTCTCTAACCAGGGGTCCGTTCTTCGTACTTCGCTAAGTAAGTTAGCTGGATTTGATTGTTGACGATTTCGCGTGATCTTGGATCGTTCGGTTCTCCGAAGCTCATCCGGGACTTGCTGTCATAGCAACAGATCCGTAAGCGTAAACCTGCTCGGGAGCAGGCTTACTTTATGTAAACAGGATTAGATCGCGGCCACTCAGGTATGTCCGCTTCATTTATACGAAAGCAACAGCGATATTTCTCCACTGTTTTGCCATAAATAAATATTATCAATGTAACTAAAGATAATGCAGTATTTGATTCTTTTATTGATTTCATACAGATACATACAGGTCATTTCCTAAAAAAAGGGAAATGTACTATTAATCATTCTATTTCATGTATTTGATTATTTCAGATGTAATTCATATTTTAGAGTAGTAATAGTAAATTACTTCGTGTAATCAAGATGAGAGACCACGGCTATAAAAGCGAAGGTGGATTTGGGAAGTCTGTTGCAGCCATGTCCTGTCCGTTTGTACGCGAGCAACCCATTGCGGAAGGTGCAAGATTGAAAAGGAGAGTTTTCAGAATTCAGCGGATATTGCGGGATAGACAGGATCCTTTAGCTCAGCGCGACAGTGTGCTCATAGAGAGATATCGATTTTCCCGTGAGGGTATTATTTACTTAACACTCTCACTCTCTCTCTCTCTATATATATATATATATAAAAAACAAAAAAAAAAAAACACCCAGCACGCCCCTGCGGGCGGTGTATCCTTCAAGCTCGGGTCCTCTACCAGAGGCCTGGGAGCTTGAGGGTCCTGCGCAGTATCTTAGCTGTTCCCAGGACTGCGCTCTTCTGGACAGAGATCTCCGATGTTGTTCCCGGGATCTGCTGGAGCCACTCGCCTAGCTTGGGAGTCACCGCACCTAGTGCTCCGATTACCACGGGGACCACCGTCACCTTCATCCTCCACATCCTCTCGAGCTCTTCTCTGAGCCCTTGGTATTTCTCCAGCTTCTCGTGTTCCTTCTTCCTGATATTGCTGTCATTCGGAACCGCTACATCGATCACTACAGCCGTCTTCTTCTGTTTGTCTACCACCACTATGTCCGGTTGGTTAGCCACCACCATTTTGTCCGTCTGCATCTGGAAGTCCCACAGGATCTTAGCTCGGTCATTCTCCACCACCCTTGGGGGCATCTCCCATTTTGACCTCGGGACTTCCAGGTTTTTTATATATATATATATATATATATATATGTATATATATATCTCCCAACTTACTGTGCATGCTTCAGTCACCCCTTGCATGGGAACAGGTAAAAGTGATGGAGTGTTATGTAAAACTACACACAAAAAACCCACAATGTCAATAAATGTCACAGTACAAAAAGCCGGGGTGTGACGAGGGGGTGCAGGACCACCACCTGTCTTTATTTGCTCTGCCCTTTTCTTGGTTGCTGTTATGAACAAACATACAGATTATTTCAGGGTCTCTTTTCAAGAGACTAAAAGCAATATAAGTGATAAATATTACCATTCTGTAGAATATTCTTATATTTCACTTTTACTTGTTCCCATGTTCTAGTGGGTCCTGTTGTGGCTCTAATGTGAAAGAGGATATAATGTAATATAATATAATAAATTACTTACGAGTTTAATTTGTCAGCAACTTTCTGCCAGCCCTCTCTCCTTGCTTTTGCAGCCTTTGCAATGTTCCCCTGCGCTTTAATTAGACTCTGAAACTCCTGATATCCCTCAATCAAGGGTTCTTGCTCTGCTGCCAAAAAATACTGAGCGCGCTCCTTCGACATCTTCGCCGACCAATCAAAGGGTTGCCGATCAATGTTTCTACTATCGATGCGTAGCCCCTTTTAAGCCACCCAGTGATCTCAGATTACTTCATCCAGCTATACTAATCGTCAACAACAGGTGTGTTCGGAGAACCGGATTAGCGAGCTCAAGGTTAGAGCGATGATTTGATCTTGGATGTAGTAAGCGAGGTACGAAGAACGGACCCCTTGTCTGTAAATCGTTGTCCCTCTGATGCATTACTTTCTAATCGTATCCCTTCTGGTAACTGCCAATGAAAATCTTAACATCTTTAAAACTGCCTCCTGTCTTTATGTCAGCACCACTGTCTCCAAACCAGAGATCATAGCAGTCTCCATTATAATCTTCTAAACTTCCCCTTTCACTTTTGCTGCCATCTTTCTGTCACAAATCAACCCTGACACTTTTCTCTATCCACCCCACGCTGCCTGCACTCTCTTTTTGACCTCTTTTGCACACCGTCTGCTGCTTTCAGTGGGTTGATCCCCAATATTTAAACTTCACGATATCTACTCCTTGGATATTCGCCTGTCACTCATTCACACGTGTATTCTGTCTTGTCTGCCTAGTAGTTTAAATCAGACCAGGCAGCAGATTAGGACCAACCTATTAATGCCTTTTCTGAATCGACAGCTAAGAACATCCAAATACCTGTGACTATGTATCGTTTTTTGCTGGCTCATTTCACAGTAAACCCCTCTGGGCTCTGCACACTGTCTGGTGTGCTGGACGTACTCACCCTCAGGCTGTTGACACATTTAAAAGAATATCTGCACTTCTTGGACTTCCACTTGCCCTTGCCCCAGCTCTTTCTGCCGGGGGCATTGGCGGTGTTGGTGGGTGTGTCTGGGCGTTCTGCGTTGGTGCCACTCTCAACGCTGACGGCATCGTCCTGCAACCAGCAGCAACACAAACAAACGTGTTTTTAAATGCAAAATCATCTTCTAAACATGCGCATTGAGGCCAGAACATGAGCACTCACAAACAAAGTGTGCCTGCTGTGCTGAATACATTGTAAACACGTTTCTTGCCCTGCTATTTGTTTAACAGTGCACTTTTTATAGCAGAAAAAAACAAAACAATCAAAAGCGTATCACTTCCAAACTATTGGGTCAGTTTAAACACAATGAAGGAGGAGATGAGTAAAGATGGCTATGGTTGGCCCATGCTGCTACAAAAACATTCCCCATTAATCAGTTCATAAAGCGCTGTAACATTTTTCTCACAATCAAAGCTTAACTGAAGACCATTCTTGAGCAACCCATCCGAAAAACACTACCTTTTGGTCACTATTTAGTTTATTATTTATCTGCTTGATGCTTTTTGCCAAGGCTAGCTCAGGTTTACACGTGAATAACTCAGTCTGAGCACAAAGAAAACACGTGTGCGCTAACATGGAAGAAACACGTGCGGGAAAATTTATTTGAAGACACTAAAATAGTCCACAGTGAATAACTATATCTGATAGCTCCAGCTGTTTGAATCCAACCGGTGTGAATGAACAAAGATGCTAGCTAAAGCCTTTAGCACATCGGCTACTTTAGCACAATGCTAACTGGTCAGAAGCGCTACACGGCTCATCTGCGGCCAAGCATCAAACACGGTTTAAACGCTTACGTTCTCGTCTCCTGATAAGTCAGGATTGCTGTTCTCATCGCTGCTCAGCTTTTGCTTTTTCGCCGGTATTTCTTTTCCCGCTTGAGAAGGGGACTCGGACATGTTCTTATTTTCCCTCATTTTGGAATTAACCCCGCCCCTTCCGCTCCTACGCCGACGAGCATGCCGGAAACTGAATATTCAGCCAATCACGAATCTCAGCTCGACTGCACAAATACCGGTTATTTTCCGGTTAAAGCCGTGCAGGCGTATTATATATATTTTTATAATAATTTCTTTATCTTTTACTTCCGGACTTTTGTCATTTTAAATGCTCTTGAGCAATAATTCTCCAGCTTTCTGAAGATCTTTCAAAGCGTTTCTTTGGCCATTGCTGCTTTTTCAGTCATGTTCAGTCCAGTCCTTGAACCTGAACATTTTCAGGGGAATTATTTGTTTGACATTTACCTATTACTCACTCAAGCATAACAAAGAAACCTAATTCAAGGGGTGAACCAGTTTTGTGTCTACACACACACAAAAAAAACAACAACCTGGCAAAGAACCAGATTTAAATTGTATCTTTAGGCATGTATTACTGGCAACCTGTCATAAAACACAGAATTTGTTCTTATTTCTTTAGGTGAATCTACACAGTTTAACATAAAATAGTATTTTTGCACCAACAATGTGATTCCCAAGCTGAAAACTTGGCATATCTCAGCATGGTGTGCAGTGTGTTCTTGAAGATCCTGATTAAACTGCACAAGTTGAGGATAAATGTTACAACAGTGAGTGCCTACAGACATCTGTAAAACACGGTGGAGGCTCTGTCAAGGTTTGGGCTGCATTTCAGTAAGTGGTGTTCAAGATCTTGTCAAATGATGAATTAAGAACTCAGAAAAGTACCATCAGATTTTGATCCACCATGCAATTACATCTGGAAAGCATCTGATTGGTAACAGCTTAATTTTTCAGCATGGCAATAATCCTGAACACACTGCCAATGCAGTAAAAGCATTCCTGAATAAAAACACACAGTGGAACATTATCAGTCATGGATCGGCCTCCCCAAAGCCCGGACCTCAACATTATTGAAGCAGTGTGGGATCATGTTGACAGAGAACAGAACAAAAGGCAGAAACATCCAAAGAAGAGCTGAATGTCCTTCAAGAAGCCTGGAGAACTATTCCTGAAGATATGTAAATCACTGCATCTATTTCACATTTTCCTAAAAATATATGGAGACGTCCAAGACCTTTGCATAATAATGTAGATAACATTTGTTTAGAAATGTTCTATATATCCGCTAACAAAAAAGAAATCAATAACAATAATTATAATAATAATAATAATAATAATAATCATAGAGGGTGACATTTCATTAAACCAAAGAAAACCATCCACAGTTACATATGAATTTAATTATAAAAGAACTCTAAAAAATCACATCCAAGTACACAAAAATCTGTTTTTCTTTTACAGTCCAACATGTGTCATGCTGCGGCACTGAGGTGGCCTACAGCATCATTTCTGCATCCTCTAAAGAAGCCTCGCTCATCTCCTCAGACAGCTCTTCATCCTCCTCCTCCTGGTCCTCTGTCTCCTCCTCAGCCGCCCTCTTTAAGCCTCTTTGCTTTGAGAGGGCCACGGCATAGCGGATGTTGTATATGTTGAAGTCGCAGCTGCACAAACAAAGCACACATTCAGATCTGCTGAGCTGTATCTGGGCAAAGGCACAACATTTCAGAGGATCTGTAACTTACAGCTTGGAGAGGTCGTCGAAGTGCCTCTGGATGCTCTTCTGTAGCGCCTGCAGCGTGGGCAGGATGGCTCCAGACCTGCATGCCAAAGCAGATGCATTGAAATATTTGTTGCTGTCATCTTCTGTTCACTTACAGTCATGCTGAACTGAATCTGTGATGTGAATGAGAGCCTGAGGACACACCTGTTCTTCAGTTTCTGTCCGTGCAGCATGAGCAGGTTCTGGGCCCAGGTCATGTAGAACTGCAAGTGGCCCGACTTCTCCAAACACGTGGCGATGAAACCCAGCAGCTTCTCGACATAAATGTCAGGAAGAGAGCCGCAAACCACCGGGACTAGACCAGAAGGACGCACAACTCACATCACTCAGGCGTTTCCAAGTGAAAAAAGGAACTCAAAATGTTAAATAAGGTGAAATTCACTCACTCTGCTCGTGTGGGACCTTCTCCAACACTTCCTGCTTGAGGGCTTTTTCGTTGAGCCTGAACGCCAGGACTATGGCCGACGCCCACTCCTGAAGGCGCAGCTGCTTGCGTATGCTGGCCGGTGTCACGTCTAGGTCCAGGTCGTACGGGTCAAAGACCAGTGACCCGTCAAGGGAGTAGACCAGCAGGCCCTCGGTGGTGGTGGCTGCCCAACTGCGACCTGAGGAGGAGAACAACTTCACTAACCGGCCGACAAAGCTCGTCTGTAACGGGACGCATGCTTTTCATACGTGCTTCGTGAACGTGTCTGCTGGTGTCCAGCGAAGTTTGCTGCACGAGATTCAAACACCGTAATGGTAGCAGAAAACAACATGAAAAACTGCTGTGATGAAGGACAACATCAACATCATGAAGGACAACATCAGTGTTGTCTTTCATCATCCAGTGTTCACAGGATAACATTTTGAAACCATGCTCCAAGCTGTAATTCTGTCACCTACCAGTAGGGGAGAACCGCAGCGAGCTCACTCTGATCTCAGGTCTGAAGTGACGAGAACTCATGTCACCTTTAAGGATGAGCAGACACAAGAATCAGTGAAGGTCGAAGCAAAAACATCAGTGAATAAGACACCAGAGACATTTTTTTTGGTAAAAGGCCTCATGATCCTTACAAAATACAATTACTTAATTACATGGAGGGCTGCCAAAATTATATCATAAACTCAAGATCAACTCAAGCTCAAAATCAGAGAAAATGTCAAATTTTAAATCACCTAAATTAATCAAAATACATTAAAATCCTCACTTCTAAAGTTGACCTATTTTTAATTCTGGCGGTTTCAGTCCTCCATAGAGCTATGTGGACAGCGATCACCACTTCTGTCCACTGCACCTTGTAGCAAACACACAACTTCCACACTTATAATAACTGGTCTGAGCCTTCGTGTGAGGGTTGTACCTCTCCTGACTCCAGGGAGGCTGATGCTGACTCCGTCTCCGTCCCCGGCTCCTTCATCCACCAGAGCCAGACTGCCGAACTCTGTCATCTTCCTCCTGTCCAGGAACTCCTGAAGGTGAAGCAGGACAACAGGATGAGTGAAACCTGTCATAATTAAAACCTCTTCAAGGACTAAAGATGCATCCGATCCATCTATGTTTAGTCATCTAACATACACTTTTAAAAAATGCCTTAAATTCCTATTTTGGGTTCGCCTCGTCTCCTTAAAAAAACCCCTCAACCATCAACCATACATTTGTTTTTTTAGGACAGTTGATGTTATTAAATATGTATGCTGCAGTCATGTGACATGGAAATAAACTCGCTGAGCAGACTGAGGTCGCACCTCCATAGCGTCGAAGGACAGGTTGCAGGAGATTTCAAACTTCTTCATGAGCATCTGCTCCTTGATGTTGTAGATGCAGACAAACTTGGACTGACCCCCCGCCAAAACAGACTCCCCGTCCGCAGAGTAACACAGTGATGTAAACGACCTTAACGAGAGAGAGAAGAAAAAAAAAAAAGTCACATTAGACAAGATGATTTGAACCAGTGGAATCAAACCTGACGCTCGAATCCCGTCCACTCACTTGCCCTTGGCGGATTGCTTGGCTGTGATTTTATCCGTCTCCTTGCGGCCTGTCTGCAGGTCGTGTCGTCCAGCAACGGAGCCATTTTGTGTGGCCGTGTGCGGGTTCCAGAAAGAGATCTCACCGTTCAGAGTGGCCACAGCCAACTCCTGACCGTCAGCGCGGTACGTCACCGCCAAGCCTGAGGAACAAAGACATTTAAATTAAAAAAATAAAAATAAAAACACTGTGAGGGAGGCAGAATTTTACATAGACGTATACAGCACACAAGAGCACAGAGAGAACTCGCCCTGAAGGGCTATGCTGAAGCCTGATGTTTTATGCTGATGTCAGCACTAATAATAAAAATCCAGTACAGTGTATAAATGTTTTGTGTTACTGTGAAGTCACATGATGTTGTAAAGCTCAGCCAAAGAAAGTGCTGATGTCCCAAAATGACTGTTATTTTATTATCCAAAGGAAACTATAAAGCCTTTAAATAAGTTCGTGTGACCATGAACTTTGACCTTGAAGCATTACATAGTAAAATGGTTTATTTTATCATCTTTACCTATATAATCAGAGCAAAATTGGCTAAAATCTTTGGCTTCTATAAGCTGCAAAAAGTTTAAGATAAATTTAAAGATATATTCATGCACGCATGTAATTTTACAAAACTTCATGGGTTCATTGTGACATTGTAGGGCGTCGTATTGAAAAAACAAAAAGTGTGTTGTACAGCTCTCTCTATGCCCTTTCATATGATATATCACTTGATAAGTTTTCTGTAAATTTTTTTCAACATCGACTTTGCTAACAATGAAGGTCAAGGTCAAATGCATAGCAAACCTAGGAACTCAAGGCCTAGTATATTTTCGGGAAGTTTGAAAACGAGCCATAAAAAGTTGGTACTGATTTTCAGTTTGGTGTGACCTTGACTTGGACGCAGTTTTCACCCAAAGGAAATAAGCCCGAGCTGTTACTGGTATCTACCGTCACACAAAGGCTGAACATGATATCTTAAAAACTGTGGACGCTAGACTGCTAACAAACAAACAAACATTACAAAAGAAACAAAACCAACTTAAAAGCAACTTGAATCTTTCAAACTGGCGCCCCCTAGTGGCAGCATCAAAAAACACCCAAATAACAAGATGAATCACTGATGGCTTCATGAAGGATCTGCATTTACCATCAGATGTAAGGGGAAGCGTTTCCTTGGTCTGCCAGCTGTCCAGCATGTCCCACAGCCGGACGGTTCGGTCCCACGAGCAGCTGGCCAGGACGGACTGAACCGGACTGAAACAGAGGCAGCTCACCGGACCCTCGTGACCCGCCAGGACCTGTCCGGTCGCAGGAAGTAAGTGTTAATCTGAGTGATCTTGGCAGCTTCAATCAAGTTAGTCTGTCTCATAAGGAAGGATGAAAAAGCGTGATTAAAAAGAAGCATGATGCCTACCTCCAGCAGCCTGCCTGTTTGCATGGACCAGAGGAAGATCTCAAAGGAATCCTGAGCTCCTGCGCTCACCAGCTCCCCACTGACATCTACTGCGAGGGAGGAGAACTGCGCAGGCCAAGGTGACGTAAAAGTCCTGAAGTTTCGGTATCTGCAAAAAAACAAAAAAAACAACAACAACATTACAAGAATACATTCTCAACCATCTTTTAAAAGAACACACTCCCGTCCTCGCCGCCAGCGCCCACCTGTGCAGGTCGAACGCTCGGACCGTCCCGTCCAGAGAAGCGCTGACGATGACGAAGCCACTGGAGGTGAAGGTGACGTTTGTGACACTGCTGGTGTGTTCAGTAAATGTGACAAAGCAGAGGCCGGTGTTGGTGTTCCACACTTTCACCTGCAGGAATTTATCAACACAGCGTGGAGTCAGAGACGAGACCTTGAGTCTTCATATTCATAATCATATTCTGTTTACAATTTTAAAATCCCACGTAAGAGTTAACGGAGGGTTTTTACCATCTTCACTAACCCGCCTCTTTAACCTTCTTCTAGTGCAGGGGTGGGGAACTCCAGGCCTCAAGGGCCGGTGTCCTGCAGGTTTTAGATGTGTCCTTGATCCAACACAGCTGATTTAAATGGCTAAATGACCTCCTCAACATGTCTCAAGGTTCACCAGAGGCCTGGTAACGAATTAATCATTTGATTCAGGTGTGTTAACCCAGGGTGAGATCTAAAACCTGCAGGACATCGGCCCTTGAGGCCTGGAGTTTCCCACCCCTGTTCTAGTGCCTCAGCATGGACACATGAAGTTTAAGGTTTCAGTCTGAGACTCACTTTGCTGTCGTCCCCTCCCGTCACGATGTACTGTCCGTCTGGAGAGTAAGCCAGCGAGGCCATGTTGTTGAAGTGTCCCTGCTGCTTGAACACGTACGACTCACTCTGCCACTCCCACACCAGCAGCTGGCCCATCCCTGAAATAATCAATATGTTTACCTTTTTAAGTTTTACTCGGCGACATCAGTAAGCTAACACACACACACACACACACACACACACACACACACACACACACATAACAAGAAACAAATTCTTACGCGAGCATCCGAAGCCGATCCAGTCTCCGGAGCTGTTTATAGCTACAGAGGCAATCCTCTGGTCTGAAATACTGCATGGAGACACATCCACACGGTTAGATGAGAAAACACATCTGTCCTGTAACTTTTTAAACCAAACCGCAGCTTTTCTCTCACCTCAGGGAGTGAATGAGGTTAAACTCTGGAAGTTCGTGCAGGTGGAATATCCCAGAGGCGAAGCCTGTGACCAGGATGTGGTTCGGTTTGTGGTACGCAGCAGCAGTCAAGTTGTTAAAATCCCCTTCTTTGTTGAAAAAGTGTCTGAACATGGAAACAAAAAGCTGTTTTTAGATCTCACTAAAATCCTAATGCCAGCATTGTCTTCTATTAATGTTACAGAGCTGGATATAAAGCCAGAGCTTAAAATAGTGAGGTAAGCATGCAAAACTAACCCCTCTGAGCAAAAAGCTCAAGAATCAGCAAGTTCTTACAAACCAAACAGAGCTCAAATGTGTTTTCTAGCCCTGAAAATTTCACATGGATTCTTCCTGTAATTATGAAGTTATTAAAGCTCATAAATGTCTCAAACAAATCAGACAAAACAGAAACTCTGATCCATCCCTGTGAAAATGAAGAGCCGGTAACTGAAAATATTCACAATATGAATGTAACAGTTTGTATGACATCATTAAATATACTGAAGTTGTTAGGACCCCCCCCCCCAAAAAAAAAAATTCATTTGATTTGACTGATTAAACTAATAAATAAAAATAAATATGTAAACTTTAGCAGTTATAAAATCAGAATTCCAATTAGAGACAAATCAGGAAAAGAATCGGGAAATTCGAGGAGTCTTACTTGCTCATCATCTTGTATCGAACATTCTTCTTCTTCTCTCTCTCTTTGGCGGTTTCAACTTTCCCTCTGATCACCTCCCCCTCCTCTCCCTCCACCTTGTCCCTCTCCTCGCCCTCCTCTTCTTCCTCTTCCTCCCCTTGTCTCGGGATCTTGGGTTTGTCCTGGCTCTTCTTCAGGATGAGGCCGTCCAGCTCAGTGTCGCTCTCCCACACACACAGCGTCCCGTCCTGGCTCACTGTGTACAGCTGAGTAAACATGCACACGAGGGATGAACACACAGAACCACACCTACAACATATATGTATATACGTAGATTAGCAGCAGTAAACCTACATCTAAGCTGTCCTTTTCGAAGAAACAGCCTACGATGATGTCCTTGTGTCCACCCAGGGAGTAGTAGATCAGGTTGGCCCAGCGCTCTGCACCGAACACCCACGTCGACATGTCTTTGCTGCCCACCACAAAACACCTGGAAGAAAAACGCCACAATCACAATGTATTCCTGTCCAATTACAGGCTTCTTCTGCACTCTCGTGTTTGACAAACTCACTTGGAGTCGTCTGTCCAGTCGATGCAGGTGGTTTCATCGTAGGGACCGTAGTAGCTCTTGTCTAAGACGAAGGCATTAAACTCTCGCTTCTTCCCAGGAGCGTGGTACATCAGAGCTACGTTTTCCTTTGTTACAATGAACTTCCTACAAAATGCAGCAAACAGTCGTCAGAATAATTTTTGTTCTCTCCAGATAATGATTTTACAGCACACGTCTTTAATGACTTTAAAAAAATAAGAAGTGGATGCACAGGTTTGAATTTATTTGGGATTTTCTTTAATCCACAGAGACCTCCACTCATGTTTGGTTAAATGTCCCTGAGTAAGCTGCACCTTGATCAGACACATTTGGGAGCCATCAACAATCCAGTGATATAACCTGCACAGACCCGGCTTTTAAGTGTAGTCCACAAATTTCCAAAAGGGTGGAGGTCGGGGTTTTGTCAAAGCCATTCCAGAAGTTTAATGTTTGTTTTATTAATTCCAAAATTAGCTTGATGTGTGTTTAATATCATTGTCCTAATGTGTCCAAGTTTCAACCATGTAGCTGTTAATTTGAGGTGATGTTGAAGAATTTGGAGGTAGTCCACCTCCTCCATTATTTCATGTGCAATGTATCTGTATTACTGACAGGAAAACAGCCCCAGAGCATGATGTTACCACCACCATGCATTCACTCCTACAAACATACCTCTTATCATCGTGGCCAGGCTCAGTTTTTATCTGGTCTTATCATAACACGTTTTGTCTTGTCCATGTCAGCATCTGAAAATTTCAGTCGCGCTTAAAGGTGTCAATTTTGGAGTATGGGCTTCTCTCTTGGTCGGCACCCTCTCAGTCAATGGTGATGTAAATCTGACTTCACCTTGGACAGACTTGAGCCTTGGTGGTTCCTGAACATCCTAACCAATTTCCTCTCATCTGAGGGTCACAGTTTGGGTCTGCTTCCTATTAAGAGGCCTTGTCAAGTTAAAAGATATTGCTGAACCTTCAGCACCACTTATTAAAAGATTCAAGTGGGTGAATGTATACATTACAGCCTGTATCTATATGCTTGAACCTGTGGGAATTACATCCATCTCTTCTGCTTATCCTTTTCAGGGGGGGCAGCTGTCTTAGGGTGAGAGGCAGGGTGCACCCTGGACAGGTCGCCAGTCTGTCGCAGGGCTAACACATAGAGACAAACAACCATTCACACTTGCATTTACACCTATTGGCAATTTAGACTTACCAATTAACCTAACCACACTAACTGCATGTCTTTGGACTGTGGGAAGAAGCTGGAGTACCCAGAAAGAACCCACGCAAACATGGGGAGAACATACAAACTCCACACAGAAACACCCCAGCCTGATGGTGGAATTGAACTCAGGATTTCTTGCTGTGAGGCAACAGTGCTAACCACCGTGCATGTGAATTACAGAAAATCCAAAATAAATTTGAAGTTGTGCACCCAGTTCTTGCTTTTTTTGAAGTCATTAAAGACGTGTGCTGTACAATCATTCCACTCTGGACGAAGATCAGTTTAAAGAAATCATTAAAACCTCAAATTACCATCACATTCATGCCTATGATGAGTGGATGTAAACGTCCGACTACAACTGCCATATACACCCTGCTGAGCTGTATCTTACTAACACCAAGAAGAAGTAGTGCAAAATGCGTCGCACAGTTTGAACGTCCTTACCTTCCATCAGGTGAGAAGCGGATGCTGCTCACAGGTTTGTGAAAGTGGAAATGATGAAGGATGGCTCTGGTGATGAGACTGACCAGCACCGCTGCACCATCTGTTTGACACAAACATGATCAGACACGCTTGGATTTTGTTGTCGTCCGAGTCCTAAAGAAGACCTTAACTGTAAATACTTTTTCTACCTTCATCCACAACGATCGCCAGGCTCCCATCAGGAGAGAGACCCACACAGGTTATATTCTTTGTCGTGGAGAATGGCAGCGTCTCAGACGTGTTGCTGCAGGGCAGAGTAAAAACACAGTCTTATTTTCATTATTTTTAAAACAAGGTGACTGTAAAGGTTACTTTAAAGGAGTTTGCAAAGAAAAGCGTCTGGACTTCTTTAAGTTGCTTGAAGACGTTTCACCTCTCATCCGAGAAGCTTCTTCAGTTCTAAGGTCAAATGGCCGAGAGTCCCAGATTTAAACCCAGTGGGAGTATCCCCCCAAAGAGGGACAAAGGACCCCCTGGTGATCCTCTAATCACATGCGCCAAGGTGTGAAAGCGGGTGTGGGACCTAATCAACCAGGGTTTCGGGTGAGCCCATTGTGAAACCTGGCCCCACCTTGTCATGTGAATTCCTGAGGTCAGATGGCCCAGGATGTGAGTGGGCGTTAAGGCGTCTGGGGAGGGAACTCAAAACTGGATTATAGATGGCAGACAGTTGGTGTCGTAAACCACCGCCTCTGTTCAAAGATGGTCGCTCACAGTGGACATAGATGGCCTCTTTCACTCCTCTTTCAAACCATCTGTCCTCTCTGTCCAATATGTGAACATTGGCATCCTCAAAAGAGTGACCTTTATCCTTAAGATGCAGATGGACTGCTGAGTCTTGTCCTGTGGAGGTGGCTCTTCTATGTTGTGCCATGCGCTTGTGAAGTGGCTGTTTGGTCTCTCCAATGTAGAGGTCTGGGCATTCCTCGCTGCACTGTACAGCATACACCACGTTGTTCAGTCTGTGTTTTGGAGTTTTGTCTTTCGGGTGAACCAGTTTCTGTCTGAGTGTGTTGCTGGGTCTGAAGTACACCGGGATGTCGTGTTTGGAGGAAACTCTCCTGAGTTTCTCTGATACACCGGCTACATAGGGGATGACAACGTTGTTGCGTCTGTCTTTCTTATCCTCCCTCGCTGGTGTCTGATCTTCTTTTCTGTGCCTCTTTGCTGACTTTATGAACGCCCAGTTAGGATAACCGCATGTTTTCAGTGCTTCCTTTACATGTGTGTGTTCCTTCTTTTTCCCTTCAGGCTTGGAGGGAACATGTTCTGCCCGGTGGTGTAGGGTCCTAATTACTCCAAGTTTGTGTTCCAGAGGGTGATGGGAGTCAAAGAGGAGGTACTGGTCCGTGTGTGTGGGCTTCCGGTAAACTTCAATGTTGAGGTTGCCATTCTCTTCAATGTGCACCGCGCAGTCCAGGAAAGGCAAACAGTTGTCCTTTGTGTCTTCCCTGGTGAACTTGATGTTTTTATCCACAGCATTAATGTGCGCAGTGAAGGATTCCACTTCTTGTGTCTTGATTTTGACCCAGGTGTCGTCTACATATCTGTACCAGTGGCTGGGTACTCCTCCTTTGAAAGAGCCAAGAGCCTTTCTTTCCACTTCCTCCATGTAAAGGTTGGCTACAATAGGTGACACAGGGGAGCCCATGGCACAGCCATGTTTTTGTCTGTAGAAGCCTTCGTTGTATTTGAAGTATGTTGTGGTAAGGCAGAGGTCTAACAGTGTGCAAATCTGATCGGGTGTGAAGTTGGTCCTGTCTTCCAAGGAGCTGTCTTCTTGTAGTCGTTTTCTGACAGTCTCCACTGCCTCCGTGGTGGGTATGCAAGTGAAGAGAGAGACTACATCAAAGGACACCATGGTTTCATCTGGATCCAGGGTAAGTTTCTGGACCTTGTCGGTGAAGTCGGTGGAGTTCTTGATGTGGTGTGGGGTGTTCCCCACGAGAGGTGCAAGGATGGTAGCAAGGTGTTTCGCAATGTTATAAGTGGCTGAGTTTATGCTACTGACTATGGGTCTGAGTGGGACCCCTTCCTTGTGGATCTTAGGAAGTCCATAAATGCAGGGTATGGCATCCCCTGGATAAAGGCGGTGATATTTGAGGCGGTCAATGATTTTGTCCTTTTCAAGGTCTTGAAGGCAAGCTATAACTTTCTTTTTGTAGCTGCTTGTGGGGTCTCGTTTTAAAGCTTCGTAGGTGTTGTTGTCACTGAGGAGAGTAGTGATCTTTGTGTGGTAATCTGTTGTGTTTAGGACCACGGTGCACCTTCCCGAAACCCTGGTTGATTAGGTCCCACACCCGCTTTCACACCTTGGCGCATGTGATTAGAGGATCACCAGGGGGTCCTTTGTCCCTCTTTGGGGGGATACTCCCACTGGGTTTAAATCTGGGACTCTCGGCCATTTGACCTTAGAACTGAAGAAGCTTCTCGGATGAGAGGTGAAACGTCTTCAAGCAACTTAAAGAAGTCCAGACGCTTTTCTTTGCAAACTCCTTTGACTACGATGACCTGGATGACTGAGAACCTTCACAGACGTAAAGGTTACTTATTATGCTTTTTCTTACTTTATGACATATATGTAATGTTTATGTGTGTAAATGTAGACAAAGTTTCAAATAAAAAGGCAAATGTATGTGAAAATAATCCTACCAATAGCACAAACTTGCAGGCTTCCAGAAGTTGGCAAATTAGAGGAAAAATGTGCTTTTAGGCAGGAAGGGATGAAGATGTAAAGAGACAGAAGCCAAAAAGGCAAAGGGTTCAGAAGAGAATCATGCAAAGCTACTTTAGTGTAGATTTAACATGACAAATACAGCTTTTAGATACAACAGAATGGAAAATATAATTTATTTTCCATTATCCTACACACTGAACCCTATACTGCAGCACAATCAGTTGTATTTTAAAGTGGACACCATGAAAATAAATGTCCGAATACTTTCAAGTGACCACAGAAAACGGTGCATGCAACTCTTCTCTTTGCAGGTCCTATAACATCTGGACGCTGGGCTCTGCATCCAGATGTTATGGGACAGGACTTTACAGATAACCCTTTCCTGTATATGTCATATATCACTGTTTGTCTTACTTCTTCAGGTCGAAGACAGAGATTCTGTTTCCAACTGGACTGATAACAGCGTTGCCATCTTTGGAGAAGTTCAAATTTCCCTGGCGATAGACTGCGCCGAGCAAATTGGAAAACTACAAAATAAAAGAAAAGGGATTTTACTTTTGATCATCAGTGAAGTGTGTGCAGCTCCTGTCAAAACATGGGAATTCAACACATTCAGAGGCAGATTCTTTAATTGCATTAAAACACAGACACACACACACAACTAAACCGATATTTTGTTATTATATACACAAGCCGAAATAATTATGAATGATAAACCACTGAACGCAAGAACACTTGAATGTTTACAGCACTTCCAACATCGAATAACATTAAATCTAACACTTTTTAAATGGAGTTTGGTCTGACACGCATTCCCGCTACTAAAGCAGCGCAACTTTAGCAAAGGAGCTAACAGCAACGCACTTACCCTATAAGCAAACTTCATTTTACTAAATATTCCTTAACTTCAGCGCATTAATCCTCTCTTTTTAACTCTTTATATATCCCAGGAGGAGTATGAACATGAGACCAACATGCTTCTTCTTCCTCCACACGTGTGTTGCGTTTTGTTGACAGTCGACACATCCGGTTTGAGTTGACTTGGAAAACACTGCACGGCGCCCTCTGGTGACAAGGAGGTCAAAGTACAAGGTTGTAACATAAAAAAGGGGTTTGACTACATGCATAGCTCCCCCCCTTCACAGTAGCGGTTTTAGATACGGGCGACACGGGCGGTTGCCCGGGCGGCATCGTGATGGGGGGCGGCATCACGGGCATCGGCAAAAAAAAAAAAAAAAAAAAAATGCTCGTACTCATGCTGCCCCGACGGCAGCCAGCGCATATTGGGAATGTCATAGGCACCGATCGGTTTTCTATCGCCCATTTGCTGGGAGTAAGGGCGCCCTCCGTTTGCGAGGTGCGCCTGCTGCTTGCGGCACAGGGAGGAGAGGGCGGGGCGGCGGGGGATTCTCTGGCTGGCTGGAGCAGCATCTAATAACCAACTCGCAAAATAAAACAAAATGTGGTCATAAATATTTTGTACTTGTAAATCAGTTTTGTACTTGTAAATCAGGATTTGTGTGTGTAAAAAGAATTTGTGCGTGTGTAAAAAAGATTTGTATGTGTAAAAAGAATTTGTGCGTGCATAAAAAAGATTTGTATGTGTAAAAAGAATTTGTGCGTGCGTAAAAAAGATTTGTATGTGTAAAAAAGATTTGTGTGTGGACTTAGCCAAAAACCCCCCTGCAAGTTACAAGTACGAATTTTGACCCTATTTTTCTTCCTGTCATCTGATTGGTCAATGTCATGTCAATCACAAATGTAACAATCCAATCAGAGAACAGATGGGTTTGGCTGTCGAAGGGGCACTTTTTTGAACTGCAGGTCCTTGAAGGGAATAAATGCCCTTTTACATGCCAACCCAGCGTTTTCCTTCATCACCATGAAGGAAAACAGTCTGTGGTCGTCCGAGTTTGGTGATTTTTGTGTCACAGGTCTACGTGCTTTATACAGGGACTTCCACAGCCTTTTCAACAGCGCTGCGGACCGGGGGGGCAGTGTTTTGGAAATGACAGTCTTCATTACAAAGCTTTCTTCATTATGAATTAGCATACATGTTTTTATTGAACATTTGAAGAACTAGCAAAAAAAACAGAAACTGTTGTAGAGGACATAAAGTCAGAGATAGAAATGACAAGGAGCAGGTGCATCTAGTACAGGTAGAGCTGCTGCAAAAACCCACAGAGCTCAGCAGCCAGCGCAACAAATTCTGGATCCTTTGCTTTTAGTTAGCAGTTAGCATTAGCAGCACATCCTGCGTCCGATGTGAAAGGACCTTTATGCTGCGCACTGTGACTCACAGCAATGGTCCCGGGTCAGCCCTGACTTTGTGTTAAACTAATCCTAAAGTAATAATGGTATTTCTAACCACTGACATACCACAACTTTATCCTTTCAACAGCTGCTGAAAGTAAGGGGACCTAGCTGCTATCGGATATTTATATAGAGATCCTCCAGCTTCAAACTGTATTACCCTTCAAGGACCTGCAGTTCAAAAAAGTGCCCCTCCAACAGCCAAACCCATCTGTTCTCTGATTGGATTGTTACATTTGTGATTGACATGACATTGACCAATCAGATGACAGGAAGAAAAATAGGGTCAAAATTCGTACTTGTAACTTGCAGGGTTTTTTTTGGCTAAGTCCACACACAAATCTTTTTTACACATACAAATCTTTTTTACGCACGCACAAATTCTTTTTACACATACAAATCTTTTTTACGCACGCACAAATTCTTTTTACACATACAAATCTTTTTTACACACGCACAAATTCTTTTTACACATACAAATCTTTTTTACACACACACAAATCTTTTTTACACATACAAATCTTTTTTACACACACACAAATCTTTTTTACACATACAAATCTTTTTTACGCACGCACAAATTCTTTTTACACAAACAAATCCTGATTTACAAGTACAAAATATTTATGACCACATTTTGAGCCCATACAAAACAACAAACACGAAAACACCGGACATTATGATACAGGCTTATAATTTGCACCGATGTTTATTCGAAATTCTATACACGAAAACTGAGCGCGAGAGCCCTCGGTGCGCCTGCGCGCTGCTGAAGTCAAAGTAAACTTTATTGTCATCTCCGCTACATACAGTCCAGTATATAGAGAGACGAGACGACGAGGCTCCAGTTACAGCAGTGCAAGTAAACAAACAATAAATATAGTAGAGTAAGAAAATAAATATACAGTTTAGGACTCGGGGTAACGGGATCAATAACAATTTAAAATTTATAATTTACAGTTTGATGATTTAAAGTCTCACACATAACCCGTCGAAAGGGGAGGGAGACCTGCTGCTTCCAAATAGAGCACATTTCATTCATAATGTTGTAAATCCAAGCCCATTATGTATTCATGATTTGAATCCTGGGTTGTGTGAAATCCCAGAAATAAACCCTAGACAAAGTTAATCTGTGAACTAAGGTGTAGGTCTATTAGGTTATGTTGTGGTGATCCTCTGGTTGAGGGATGGGTGTTCATACTGGAGTGCAAAATTAAAACCAATGGAAGATGGACAAGAAAAGTTCAAAGCCATCAGGTGCTCAGTTTAGAAAAAAGAGAAAAGAAGAGGAGAAGAAACGAACAAATGATACAGGTAAACAGATGTGTCATTGGATAATGGCAGGTCATCCTGAAACAATCAGAATCAGAATACTTTATTAATCCCTAAGGAAATAATGTGGGTTACAGTTGCCCCAAGAAGAAATGGTAAAAATAGTAACAGTAACAGACTAAACTCCAAACAATACATTATGTTACAGATTTTAATATTAATTAGTCATTGTTGATTTGTCCTGTTCTCATTGTATGACGAATTATGATGGCTGTTTGGTAGCCGTTTGCATACTATGCATACTCTCTCTCTCTCTTCATATGTGTGTGTGGACAACAGTTTTATGTTAATGTACAATCCTTAACATGTTTTGTGTGTGCGTGTGTGTGTGGGGGGGGGGGCGCCAGAGGGAGTGTTCACCCAGGGCGCCAAACAGGCTAGGACCGCCACTGCCCCTTCATAACATCTGTACACATCTTTAAAGGCCAGACTTTTTTTTAGAACTCATAAATCTGGATGGTGACAAATCATGTTGTAGATGTTGGAGATGACTGTGTTATCTGTATTATTTTAATAATATTCATTTTTTTAATCAGTCATGTTTATGCAACTAAAGATCATTTTGGAGGTAGAGCAAGATGGTATATGTGCTGGATGTCATTATAGCACATACGTATATAGTGTTATTTAGTCTTTATCCTTCAGATGGCAATCACTCCACAGTGTTGTTAGAGGCAGCTGAGAGAGAGTCATTATTATCTTCTCAGACACTGGTAATAAAAGCAGTTTATTATATATATTAAAAATAAAAAAGTGTTTGTGTTTATTTCACAGTTGGGGACTCACACCCTCAATTTATCTGAGTTAAAGTCAGACACATGGCCATTAGGCCACATGGTTTCACACCGATGTGTTATTCTCTAGATTGGATTTCTGAAGGGAGACTTTAGAGATATACCTAAGTACTGGCCACTGGAAGAGACAGTATTTGACCAAGCATCCCAGAGGATGATGTTCAACTTAAAATAAATATGCAATACTTCTTAAGAATAAAGTAAACAAATTGTAAAGCTATCTTAAAGGTACTTTTTGTAATTAACATTGGCAGAATTTGACTACATCTTTCACCACTGGGGGGCAGTGTTTCACCAGTGGTTTTCATTACCTGTGCTGATGCGTAACTTATGACAACCTGTTTCTTTTTTGCTCTCCCCATTTATTGTTAATCTGCTTTTTAAAGGCGCAGTGTGCACAATCTCTCCAATAGATGTCAGTAGACGTGGCACAATTCAATTTTAGGAAGTGATTCTGCTCACAACTTTGCCACTCACTCTCACTTTGGGTTGTGTCTAACCCTCATCTCATCTCCTTGCCTTTTTTGAAGCATAATTTTTAATTTAATTTAATGTTTTACAATTTATTTTCATTATCATTATGCTGATCAGGTGTGTTCAAGCCTTAACAAAATAAATCTACTTTTCATTGGCATATGGAGAGAAAAATAAGATGAAACACCAGTGGAGCTACTGAATATCAGTATCTCCGGTCGATTTTATACTATATACTATTGTGTGTATTTTGTGAGTGTAAAAAAAGAGAAATTACACTTTATTAATTTTCTTTTTGTCTGCAGGCCATTAATAATACATTTTAAGGTACAAATGGTGGTCCATATAAGATCTTACCTAGAGCCATGATTGGCCCCAGGGGACCAGACTTTGGACATGCCTGGGTCACACTGACTCATTGCACCATCTTGTGGTACAAATTGGTATTACACAAAAGTACAGCATGGCTCTCTTTAAATATACATACATAGACTTTAAGCCATACAAAAAGTAGAATTTACTTTTTTACATATTTTTCATTCTTACATCTTTAATATCACCTAACAGATTTTAATATCAAAGGTAACCTGAGTAAATTAAAAATTCAGTTTTTAAACAACAATTTCATTTATTAAAGCAAATTAACTCTATTAAGGGAAAAAGTCTATCCAAAGCTACCTGGCACAGCATTTTACATTTTCAAGTACCTTTAATGATGTGTTCAACCAGGTGTTCTCTTAAATAATCAGTTAAAATAAGAACAGAAAGATAGAAATATGTTACTCCTAAAACACCTTATTTTCCTAGTAAGAAGACATACAGCCTTGATAATAGTAGATTAGGACATAACCATTGCTGACTTTATGGCTCTTGTGTAGTTGTGTTTCTTAGCATGTTAGAAGTGCATGTCTTTAAATAAAACATCCCCAAAAGAAACAAAAAAACTAAACAAAATTGGAAACTGAAATTCAAGCGAGACAAATTTAAAACAGAAACTCAACATCAGTGACACACTTGGAACTTGTTCGTCGCTGGCCTTCACACGATCCCTCCTCCCATCTATTTTTAATACCCTCAGTTAATAATAAATCAGCTGGCAGCTACAGTACACACACAGCACACGTGTAGAAATGCGCCGGTGCCAGTGGGATACTGAAAACGATACACCACAAAGGTACGGATAGCACCAGGTTTATGTTTACATCTTTTACTGGATCACTTGGCTGCAGCTGAAGTAATGGCGTGTTGAGGCTGTCGGCCCAGTTTTCACGACAGCGTGATAAACAGTCACACTTGTATCACTTGTAAGAAAAAAAGGCCTTTTTCACCTCAAGGTTTTATGCCAGAGATCAAAACAGGGTACCACATGCAGCCGGACGTATTTCTGGCCCCCGGTCGAGCACTCCAGGCAGCCGTACACGGTTTCCCGCCGTTGGTTGCCCATCCCGCAGAGTGCACAGGGGCCCTTGGGGATGTTGTGTTTGAGGAGGTTGACCCTTGTATGTGAGCTTTCCCTCAAGTAAGCGGTGGAAATGTCCGTCATGCTGGCGGCCTTCTCGTAGTAGTCGGTCACCATGTCGTCCATGTAGGTGTCAGAGTGGGTGAGCTCTTCGAATGTTCGGTCATCTACACAGGGGTTGGATTAAAGTGTACTCAGTGTCTGAGAAGGATGGGTCAGTTTATTTAATGAAAAATACTGTACTTATACCTGCTCTAAAGGGGTTTCCGTAGATGATCCCAGAGAGGAAGCGACGTAGTCGCCCCATGGAGAAGCGACCAATGAAACCACCGAGCTGCTCCCTGATCTGCTCACGCTCAAAGCCTCCCTGTGACTCCGGAGCCACACAAATATCTGACACACAGGAAGAAGAAAACCAGGCAATGTGTGTTGTTTATTATTATTTTTGTAACAAATCAAACATTTCATTATTGACTTTGTATATCTCTAATAACAACTTAGTCTATGAAATGCTGGAGTAAGATTTGTTATAATTTTGCTATGTTGAAAATTTATTCTTGCTGCAGTATCAAACACTTCAAGAACTTAAGTAGTTGGAGTAATGGGTGGCCAGTATGGGGACTGAACCTGGTCTAAAAGTTCCTTCAGCGCCTGGACATTACCTTGGATGTTGTATTCAATCGCTCAGAAACATTAAATTGTTGTTCAAAACACTTTATGACTTCATTCCAAGACTTCAAATGTGTGTTCACTAGCTGGTACTGAAGTGTCAGAGTCACGTGGCCTAACAGGTAAAGTATCTGCCATCCGACACTTTATCCATTAGATAAAGTCCCAGAAATCCAGATGAGGTTGCAAGCGTTGCCCAGCTGAAATTCAGAATCATTTGTTTCCAGATGATTTCAGCAAACGTGTTATCAAACCAATTCAGCAATTAACTGCAGCAGGATGCTTTTACAACCATCATCGACCCAAACTGGCTGCAAACACTCAAATAAATATCACACAAGCTCACGATTATGGTTTCAAATCATTCTGAGTGTTTCATTTTTGACCATTTTTGACCATTTTAACTTTTTTCATCACTTACACTTCACATAGTTCTTCATACAGATTTTGTCAGCTTACCTGTCGACTATAAGTTAGTGCTTCGTCTCATAAACATGAATTAATTGGCGAATTAAAGATTGGCATGGTTTGCCCACCTACCAAGTCGTCCATCCAGTCGAACAAAGAGCTCACAGATGCTGAAGGCGATGGTGGTGTGAGCTGGGATGACAATGGCCTTGTCTCGACCTTTGGGGTTTCTGCCATCGTCAATCTGAAACTGAAGCAAAGCAGGAAGCTGATAGTTACAGATGGAAAAGGCGGCTAAATGGAGAATTTGGGCTTAGGTGAGGGAAAAATGATTGAGTTAGGACTCGTTATTTTGAGTAAATGATTGGGAGATGGATTGTTCACTGCCCTTGACGCATTTGTTTTAAATATAGTGTTATGAATTTAAACATGGCCACATTACATACATGAAGACATAAAGTTTATTTCTATAGCAGATTTTCAGAACAACTTCAGCTGATCAAAGTTCTGTACACGTTATGCTAAATACACATTAACGATTTACAATCATTAAATAAACTATAAATACACATACATAAACAATAAAAGTCAATAAAACTTCTTAAAATAAACAATAATTCAAGTAAAAAAGACTACTTGTGCAGTAAAAGCCAGGATACCGAGCTCAACTAGAACTGACAGCGAGTGAAAGTAAGGAGTTTTTTTAAGAATATTTAAAAATGTCTGTGAAGGTTCTCAGTCATCCAGGTCATCGTAGTCTAAGGAGCTTGGAAAGAAAAGCATCTGGACTTCTCTAAGTTTCCTTAAAGACGTTTCACCTCTCATATGAGAAGCTTCTTCAGTTCTAAGCAACTGGTGGAGAGTCCCAGATTTTGAGCCATATGGGAGCCTAATAATCCTCTATCTAATCACACGAGCCGAGGTGGGTCACAATCAGCCAAGGTTTCGGGCGAACCCATTGTGAAGCCTAGCCCCACCCTATTATGTGACTTACTGAGGTCAAATGGCCCAGGATGTGAGTGGGCGTTAAGACGCATTAAAAATGGTTGAGTAATTGGGCAGCTCTTCTGTGAAAGGGTAAATTGTTCCAAAGAATGGAGACAGCCACTGAAAAATCTCATTTTTGAGGCTGGATCTAGGAACATCCAAGAGCAGTTGGTTTCCAAACATCAAGAGTGTAGGGCTTTAAAGGTTAAGTCAAGTATGGTGGCACCAAATCACTGGATCCTGAAACAAACTGGAAGTCAGTTTAGGTATCCCAGTAGAGGTGTAAAAACATGAAGTACTCTTTCAAAGTTTTCATCTTACCAAGGAAGCTTAATTTAAAAAACTCATCAAACAGCTAAAAAAAAACCTATGAAAAGCCAGTAAACATTAATCTAATTCTAACCCTGGATGGGTCTTGGTCCTGGAGGGTGTTAAGATGAAAAAACTACAGATATTTTTACCCTCATGGTGGTCCCTCTCATGCCAGCATGCACGGTCAGAGAGCATTGACGGGTGGTGCGAATACTCTCCACAACAACACAGAGGACACTGCGTCCGCTCTCCTTTGACTGACGAATCAGGCAGTGATCCAGGTCCACTTTCCTGGAAGATCAAAAAATGAGAGCTTGAATTAAACATGAACTCATTAGCACCTGTTAAAGTCAAGCAAGGCAACATCTCTGGCTTGCATTGTCCAATTGCATATAGTATGTATGTATGAAGGTGTAGAATAACATGATTGTTTATTCATCCTTACAGGGAAACCCTCTTCTCGCATTCTCCGTGTAACAAAGAGGTCGAAGGTCAGACAACTTATTGTGGACATAAGGAGAATATTTCAATGCAGATATCTGAAATATCCGATTTACAAAGTGCCATAATTTAATAACTTTTCCTCAGGTATTTTATGATTACTTTTCAAATTGATGAATAATTGATTAAAGAAATATATCCTTCTACTTGATTATTAATAAAGCACTACCTCAAAGTAACTTCATCTAATCTGTATTGAGAAACTATGATGATATTGATGCGTTAACATCCAGCACATGAAGATAAGAGCCCCCGCTGAGCTGCTGTTATACCCTGTCTGTCAATTCATATACCTGGAGTTGAGTTCACGCAATAACGTCGGCACCTCCAGCTCGTGTTTGGTCACAATGCCAAAGGAGGCTTTTACAGCCACTGAGTCTGACCCGCTGATGTTGAACCCCACATCATTGATGATGTGGTTCCCTAACCGACCATTGAGAGCTACATCAGATTTATCTTCGTAGTTGAGGAGTTGGTAAGAGGACACCCCTGCAAAAGAAAACAATAGTTAATATTATGGTTAACTTATGCTTTTGTAAGCATTAACTGCAAGTAGGTCCAACAGTAAAATGGTATCTGTTCATGTATCAGTTGAATAATAGTTATTTAACATATAGAAGAGACAATTAAAGTACATTTTATAATATTTGTTGCAGCAGTGAAACATTTTTTTATAGTGTTAAAATGTTTATGTAAGAAATGAACTGTTTTTTTCTTAGAATGAAGAAAATTAATGTCTCAAAAACTTGAAAACCATAAAAATGTTTTATGTCTCACTCTAACAAATTACACGAAGCCAAAGAACTGAAAGAACTATTTGTTATGACAATAATTTTCAGAAGAGCGTCTCTGAATGTACAACATTCAACCTTGAAGCAGATGGGCAGCACCACATTGGTGGAGGAATTGCTTTATCATTCAGAATAAGCTGGTGAATATATGCAGCTTTTATGTCCTGTTCACCACTGAAATAATCAAAGTTATGATTCTCTGCACATTACTTTAACATTATTGTCTGACTAACTACAGGGAAAGTATTAACAACATGGCTGCTACATGCTGAAAAATGCTTTCAGAATGACTGGCAATAGGCTTAGATTAGCTTGTTAGCTTTTTGGGTTTTTTTTATTATTATTGAGTTAGATTGATAATACTCTGAAAAACTGTATAGTGATAAATAATAAGAAAACAGCTGGTTATCTATGTGTGGATTAAAAACTAGGAGCAAGGGGAGAGAACTAGCCTAGCTAAGCTCCCAAATGAGCCATATTAGATGTTTCTCTGCTTGCTAACTAGCTAGCTTGTTAAGCTCATGGGCTCCTACTCCACAAACACAAACACTGGTCACCTCAGAAACAACAAGCTACCAGATTTCCTCGTGTGGGTTGTAAATGATTAGAGATAACAAAAACAAAGTTCGGTTAAGTTAAGATTTGTTGTGAAACCTAAAGATGACCATATTCCAAACATTACTCACTATAATTAAATAATATTAAGGCTAAAGATTATTTAAACCTACAGAAGTTCATCTGAAACTTTAATGGAGACAACAACATTTTCAGATAGTAAATCAGATATGTTGGGCTTTATATTTATTTATTTATTTTTGTCCATGTATCCATATAACATTTTAATTGAAGTTTTACTGACACATAACTACTACAGACTACAGACAAACTATGACCATTTTGCATCACACTTTTTCACTTGCAACTCAAGTTGTACCAATTGCAGACAAGCATGAGAAAACTACAGGTGACCATGGCAATCTGCTAGCAACAAAGCAATGACTGCAAAGTTTTTTGTGGGTTGCGTGACTATAAAGGCCTTATGCTTGTTTTATGGTAGCGCAGTTATATCTGTTTGCAGTGTTTGCCTACAGAAAGCTTATAGATAAGCGTTTTCAGTCTATGCAAATGTGTTCCTGTTCAGTCCTTCAGGCGTGTAGCTCTTTGGTGCATAGGTTGCTTGGAATCAGCAAAAAATATCAAAGATTAAAAAAATACAGTATGAAAATTAGAGACAGTGGACAGCAGTCTTTATATATTCAACAAAATGCAGGAGCATGATACAATACTTAGAGTGGAATAAACTTATTTTCCCCTAATCTTAAACCTTTTAAAGGGAAAAGGCTCATGTTTCAACATAAAATTTAGCTATATTTACTCAGATATGAATTTTCTGACATTAATGTACCTGCTGTGATCTCTTTCTCGCCCACCAGGATGTCTTTCAGTGAGAAGGGTGTTGAGGCGTACTTGTCCTTCTTCCAAAAATGCCTCTTCCTCTTTCTGGTAACCAGGCTGAGGGGCTGGTAGCGGTCAGCCTCACTCAGGCTCGGGACAGGGATCAACCTCCCTGTGTCTCCCACCTGCTTCACAAAGTTTTTGGTTGCTGCAGCAAACATTTCTAAAGATGCATAAATATCGAACCATGTAAGAAAAAGCTTGTACTCGACTGCTGGGCACCCTTTGCTTGTACTGGTTATGGTGAGGAGTGCTCCCTCTCAATGAGGACGCTGATTCGGGAGTGTTCTTTCAGACTCATGAAATGTTAAATAATGCAGGGAATTTGTAAGGGAATATGGGACAGTGAGGTGTGTGTTAACCTGATAGGTTGCTGTAGGCCTGCACCTTCCTGTCACCTGACAAATGAGGTGGCAGAAGTAATTATAAGTGCCTGTTTTGTACTTTTTGCCATCTGAATTTGGAAAATTTGATTTTCAAGGCATACTTAAAGTATGGAAGTCTATTACTATTAAGTATTACAGGAATTATACAGATGATTTTGTTGCTACATGTTCCTCTTTGAGTCTAATACACGAAACATCTGCTATGGCCATTAGTCTATCTTTATTCAGCCTGAAAACGGTCTGGATTTTTTTTCTTTGTTAGGGATGCCTCTGTGGTTTTTGCAGGATTAAATGTTTTTGCATCTGAGCTTTTTTTAGTTTGGATAATGTCAACCTTTCTGACTGGTGGCTTCCACACACAGTGTGTCCTGCATGCATGATGGTGGGTTGATCTCTCCTGTGGTTGCACTGCTTTCTAGTCTATACAACCAGAAATAGTATGTTTGAAGGTTTAAAGCTTTCTTACCACAGAAGCTAAAGACAGCATTAGCATTCTATGCATTACACTCCCTTTAATTTTTTAACTTTTAGGTCAAAAAAAGTCATGGATTTGCTTGTAAGTATTATTTATGTGTTTTAAAAAAAATCTTGCTGTAATTCACAGTTATATTGTTCTAAGTTGTAACCTCACCTTCTGTCACCAGTTTAGGCCATTTCATCAAGAAAACAAGACTCATTTTTGCATAAAAATGTAGGTTTAGGAGGTTAGGGTGGTATACCAGCTTTAACCATTGTGACAGATCACATTAAAGAGAGTAAAACATATACTGATGACATGCTCAGTCTTTCCAGAGAAAATCAACAGGCAACAAGGTTGTTTGATAGTCTGACCCTTGTGACCAGAAGTGAAAAAAATATCTTCTCTAACCATTAGTCCATCACAGCAGAGAAAAAAGTGCATGGATATACAGAACCTGAGCTCTCATTTGACAGAGGAACTGACTTCCCATCTGCCCGAGTTTTTGTCCCTGCTGGCTTCGTGATGAGAAATCAGCGTGTTCTTCAAGCACCTGAAACACTTCCTGTCTTGTTCAGCAAAGGAAACAAGTGAAATCCACCTCACCCACTGAGAGAAATGTTACTTTAGGAAGACCCTGACAACTCAGCTGAAGCTAATATTACTCATGAAAACAAACATATTGTAGTGGAGACAATGACAGAGGAGTCATGGTGTTTGTTTTGCCATCCACCTCTGGGACATCACCTTGGGGACTGAGGGTCAGCTTGACACAGTGACTTGGCAGACAGCTTTTATCTGGAAAACAGATCGAATGGATGTAACATGCGCACTGTATACCGCTCCAGCTGGAGTGCACAGATGTTGGACAGACATATCAGGTAGATAGCAAAGTTTCCAACAAATTCCTTATGGTAATCAACAAACCGATAAGGATTTGTATAAACTGCTGTAAATTTAGTTTCATTTGGACACTAAATGTTCCCAAATTACACTGAAATCATCAGAAATCATCAGCTAGAGCAGCGGTCCCCAACCTTTTTTGCGCCACGGACCGGTTTAATATCAGACTTTATTTTCATGGACTGGCCTTTAAGGTGTCGTGGATAAATATAACAAAATAAAATGATATGACCAAGACAAAAACTGTGGTATTTTGTAAATATAATAATAAACGCAAATTCACTGTGTAATTGTGTTTAACTTTAACTTTATTAGCAGCGTCCTCCTGAAATGCGCCAACAACATTGAGAGCAACTTCTTCCTCTCTGCCCCTTAATGCTCTCTGGTCGCTATGGTAACACGTAAATACTTCTTTCAAAATAAGACACACAACTACAACACGGGAAAAGACCCAGGGAAGCAGAGTTAACGGTAAAAGCCTTGAAAACCATAAATTTCACACCCGAGCCTCAACTCTCGTGGCTCAGTACCAAACGACTCAACCCCTGATCCGTGGCCCAGGGGTTGGGGACTGCTGAGCCAGATTATCCCTAATGGCGGATTATTATAATCTAGGAAAAATGCCATAGATAACATAGTTTGACAGACATAAAATGGAATTTTTGCACCAATACATTGATTCTCAAAGCGCTATTAGCTGAAAACTTAGCATAGCGCGGTCGAGGCTGTGTCATGGTTTGGGGCTGCAATTCAGCCAGTGGTGTTCTGTTCAGTGGAGATCTTGTCAAAACTGATAAGTTATGAACTCAGAAAAGTACAATGAGATTTTGATACACCATCTGGAAAGTATCTAACTGGTAACAGCTTCATTTTTCAGCATGACAATGATCCCAAACAGACTGTCAATGCAGTAAAATCATACCTGGATAGAAAAAAACACAGTAGAACACTTTCAGTCATGGATTGGCCTCCCCAGAGCCCGGACCTCAACATTACTGAAGCAAAAGGCAGCCAACTAGACTAGTTCACTAAATGTAATAGACTTTAAGAAAAGATTGTTAATCGGCATTAAAATATTTGCAGGATATGATTATCTTGAGGTTAGGCAACAGTTTTAGAGCTCTGTTTTTGTCTTCTGCAACCCCAAAGTGAAAGAAACTTTATATTAGCAACTAGAACATAAACTTTGTTGGCTGTTAAACCAAAGGCCACTAAAGAACACCCCAAACTCACAGACGTTTTTCAAACAGACCACTGCTTTGAGCTGAGGTGTCCCTTTTCACGTAGAGCAGCAAGGGAACAAAAAGAGCTAACTCTCATGCAGATCTTGTTCTTAAGCCTCAGATTATTCAAGGAAAATGGTCATGAAACAGCCTGCAAATTATGCACAGCGCTCAACTGTAGCTTCACCGTCCAACCCATCTTCTTTCATCAGCCTTTCAAATGGACTAATTTCATGCAGCCTTTAATTACGCCATCTTTCAAGGCAACTGCAGGAGGAGGAGGAGGGTGGCCCTGAAATAGAGCAAAAAGAAATGATGATGATAGAGGAGACTAAAGAGAGGGAGGGAGTTTGAGAGAGAGAGTCAAAGAAGGAGGTGTTGGTGGGGGGGTGGTTGAAGAGGGAGCTCCTTTCAGTTTGCAGTAATCGCTCATCCAGGAGCCGTGTTGCACTCAGGGATATTTGGGATTTTTCAGCCTGGATGCTGTAGTTCAGGGTCGTGCTCTCGCTGACTTCCTCTCTTGCACGGCGACTTGTGTGTGAGGACGCTGCATGTCTGGCATGCAGACATGGGCCCCTCGTTGCACTCTAGGATTATCGTCTGCCTGGCCCTCACCTTGGCTCAGGTGATCGCCGTGACCTGCCAAGAAGATACTAAGAATGGTGAGCGATATCCACCAAATTATGACTTCTTCTGCTGTCCTCTGATTGGCTTTCTGTGTTGATACCTGATAAGGATCCTTCCTGTGCTTCTGTGGGCTTTTGTTCTGGTAACGGGTTTATAAAATCACCAGTTCATGTGCTTAATTGATCATGTTTTTCATGTTTTCCTTATGTGATAACAATGTTTTCCTTTGATTTGTTGCCTTCTGATTTTTCATGATTTAACAAGACTTGTGAAAACACTTTAATCCATATTTTTATAAAACTTTCATGTTCATATTCTGTGTTTTTTCCCCCCATTATATCCATGTTTTGTTTATTTTTTATTTATTTTTTTTCAGAATTTCAGAATGTGGTTGTCCTGTAAAGTTAAACTGGGATGTTCTGCCTCCTAAAGCTCAGACCGCACTGGCCTTGTGGTTTAGGAATGAAAGGTTAAATTCACACCCACAACGAACACCAGAAAGGCTTATCTTGCCTTAATGAGACACCATTTAGGGAAAGCTGCTACAAGCCACTGAGCAGGTGACGATTAGTAAAGAAGCTAAACTGAAAATGTTTGAAAGTCTTGAAGTTGATAAAAAGCTTTGACACTGAAATGACAAAATCCGTGAGGATTTCTCAAAAATGGAGATGTGGCTCATTTCTAAAATTAAATGTCTCAGTAGATGTGATCCTGGGTCAAAAATACTTTCCCCCCCACCAACAGGCTGCAGTGCACACTTAAAGAGCACACAGGGCTATTTCAGTGCGAGGTCGAGGCTGAATGAAGGGGTTCGCAGTGCCACGGCTATAATGATGTGGCCTTGTGGATGGAATGGACAAAAGAAGGCCACTAATTTTGGTCAGACTTCAGGCCAGTTGCAGACAAGACACACCCAGACTAAGACTATGCTGAATATGAAAAATGCATCTCTTACTTTCATCCAACTATACCTCCACTGTAGCATTCATGCTGCAAAGGGATAAACAACAACCTCAAAATATGTGCACCAGCTGTTTTTCGGTCTGAATCTGCCTTTTTTTTTTTTTACAGTAATGTTTATTTATGGAATTTTCTCCAGCTATGGCCTGATAAGTATCACTTCAGACCAGAATTTATATTTAGGGTCATTTTTGAATAATTAAAAAGTGAATAAGAAGTCATAACTGTCTTTAGAGCCAAGAGGCAAAGGTTTACATGGATATGTAACCTGAAAATTCTTTGAAGACTGCTAAGAGACAGATATATACATAAAATATGAAAAAAATAATTATTAAACTATAAAGACAGGGGGCATTCAAATGTTAATTGTAAAATTGAATAGTTTTGACAATTTTCGCATGTTAATTTTTTTGCTTGAGACAACATAATTTATAACAAATACCAAAATATGAAGCTAATTGTGGCAGCCGCTTAGCTTAATTTTCAGTCAACAAACAGGCTAGATGACTTACTAACTTACAAGTTTCATCTAATTTTTTTAAATCTCTGCAAAAGTTTTTTTTTTTTTTTTTTTTGCAGTTTATTGACTTTTGTGCTAATTAAACTCATTTTATTTTAATATAAAACTTAGCCTCAGAGGGGCTATTATTTATATTTTACTAACTTTAAACACTATCTTGCTAATGAACAGCTAGCTGTAGCATCATCAGTAGCAGTGTTGCCAACTTAGCGACTTTGTCACTATATTTAGCGAGTTTTCAGACCCCCTAGCGACTTTTTTTCTTAAAAAAGTCGCTAAAAAAAGACGTGAAAGCGCGTATCGCTTTTACTCTCAACAAACAGCGGGTGCTGTAACACAGTCAGTTCTTCTTTTACTCTTTTACTCTTATGCTGTTTTGTAGATCACAAGGTTTAAAACTACTTATAAACACACACACACAAAGTAACTCCACCAGAGTGCCTATTTCGGATCACTTTTGCCAGTCCAAGCCCGGGTGAAGGAGCAGGGTTGGAATTGTGACATTAAAAAAAACAATAATTGCTAAAAGAAATTTAATTTGTAGTTCTAAATAAACTCTAAATGCATTTAGGACGTTTTTTACTCACTTTATGTCTCTTCCACGATGTTATTTCTCTCTCCAACAACATAGGTTACAATTATATTAGCATGACCAATTATGCAAATTAGGTGATGACGTCATTTAGCGACTTCTAGCGACTTTTAGGACAACCAATAGCGATTTTCCTTACTGAGGAGTTGACAACACTGATCAGTAGTAAACAATTCATTCTTAACGAGACATCTAACAAGCTAGCATAACTTACATCTCCTCTAGTTGCTAGCTTAGACCAAAATGAGGCATTTATCACATTTCACTTTTTCCAGTCTGTGTACTAAGCTAAACTAAGTCTATATGTTCAGTTTAACGTACAGACAATAAGATTTTCCCTTAATCTCAGCAAAATACTTAAAAAGGTAGTGTAGCATTGTAGAGTATTCCCTGGTTTCCTGCTTACTTTGCACTGAGTCAGTTATTGTTAGTTTCCAGACTGTAGCTATGGCTGACCCCAACTTCAAGTGTAGCATACAAATTAAAAAGTGTAATTAACATTTTTCATTTCAGATTCAACAAAATATATAACAAGTGAATGTAACTTTGTCTAATCTTTACTGGTGGACTGCTTATGTTACAGTGACTCATTCCTACCATTTCCAGAGTATATGTAAAGCTAAGCTATTCGGTGTCATTAGCTTATTTAGCATGAGAGTTCTATTCTAACTTTTAAAGAGGTTCAAGAGTTATTTGGAAGCTGTCGGTGCATATGACCTTGAAGCGAGTTAGGTGTTATGCATAAATATCTGACAAAAAGTAAATCTGTGATTACGTTTAATTTTGTGCAGCTACAACAACCTTCAGCAGAGAAGTTCACAAGTCTTTTTAAGTAATTTCCAGCTGAAATCATACATATGTGACAGTATATGAGTTGTTATGAGTGAACTGCGGGATTTGTGATGCTGGCCACACGTTAGTTCAGAATTAGAATCAGAATCAGAATTCTTTACTTCTATCCCTAATGAAATTATGTTTTGTTGGCGTCCTATGTGAGATCTGTAGGTCAAATTTTGGGGTTAGATTCTGGAAACTTTCAGGAAACTTACTCATAAGTAAGTTCATCTGACTTTTTCTTTTCTAGTGGCAGAAACACACTTTCATACTATCAATATGAGCAAGTCCTAGTTTACTTGTGTGTGCAAGTTTCTGCACATGTTTGTTTTTCACTGATTCTTGTAGAAATTTTTTTAAGCAGTGTGTGGATTGGGATTCTTTATTGTGACCCTTTAAATCTAAGGTATAGCCTTCAGGACTGTTTCTCTTGAAACCTTTAAAAGAGAAAGTATTCAGATAAAAAAAGTAAAATAAAAAGACATCAAAATATAGACTGTTGCTGTAAAATAAGTATGAGAGACTGATTTTATATCACCTTCCCATCCTATTTATTGAAATAAGTTTTAATAAATGGTAAAGAACAATATTACATCTTAACATGGCTCATCCCTCACTTTGTGAATCTCTAGTCTGAAGTCCTGTTTTTGCAAACTGAATATGGTTTAAAAACTAAGCCTGTAGTCAGACGGCATGGGTGGAAAGCTGAAAAGAAAACCACAGCTAGTCATGATAATTGACCTCATGCTGTACTGTATATATAAGCTATAATCACATAAAAATAGCTGAGGCACTGCCCAAGAGTATAAAGTCTGCAGTATAAAGTTTAAGTGAAAAAACCTACATTTTATCTGCAGAACTGATGAAGAAAAATGAGTTTTTGCAGATTAAATGCCAGCGCTAATTACTGGTATTAAGAGCTCTGCTTGGTAAAGACGCTGCAGCTACAGGGTGAAGCAGGTTTCATGGCAGGAGGTTTCTCCGGGTGTGGCACCTCCCAAATAAAGTGAAACCACAGCCTCTGAGCCCAACGTATAATACAGCCGCTGTGGTTTCCACTGAAATAACTGCTGCATTTAAGAAGCAGCCTCTCTGGTGGGGAGCGGCTCTACCACATAATTAGTGCTTAGGGACGTCACTAAACTGCCAGGATTAAAATGCACTCAGAAAGCCTGCAGCAGGTGGCCATTTGTACCTTTTTTTGTCATTTTTTAAATGTTTTCACTGTTTCTTGATGGTTTGGGGATGATTTCATGGCATGGACACAGCTTCATCCAAGGCCAGCAGGATGAAAGTGCTTCTGCATAAATATGTTAATACGTGCTGGCATGTCTCATATATTTAATTCAAGAAAAATGTATTTGGGTCACTGAAAACTGAATGTAGGTGTGAAAAACTTAAATAAGAGGGTTTTGAAAATAAGTGCATTTTTGCTTATTTTACCCCAGAGCCCTGCAGCTGAATGAGGCAGCTCTGTGTTTTCTGTCATTTATCTAAATTACAATATTTAAACAGGCTCCTTTCACCTCATATTTTAGCCCCTGATTAACTGACATGCTGATAGATTTTTGACATGAAAACTACACGTCTCGCCTTGCTTTATGTATATAATTGAGCGACGAGAGACGTCGCTGTTGCAGAGATGATTGCATACTTGCATACAGACACTTTTATCGTCGCATTTGCAGCCAGGACCTGTCAAATTCAACCACAGTCTAGTCACTGACTGCTCAGAAGCAATTTACCTAAAAGTGTCTGTCACGAGGGAGAAGGATGTTCATGGAGATTCTTAGTAATAAGATCAAGCGTCTCATTTTGAAACCACTTTTTTTTTTGTTTATGTTTAGCTGACTTTAAAGGTGAAAGACATCTTTGTAGTTTGCACTGTCCAACTTTACATACATAGACTGTATGTAAAAGATGGATGAAGGCACCATGACATCACATAAAACCTCAAGCTGAGCATTTGAAACCGGTCACAATGAACAGCCTCTAACCACAAAACTAATAGTCACTGGCTCATTGGCTACTGAGGTGTGGTTAAAGGTCTGTTAGCCAATGAGCTTGTCCTCTTTTCTGACTCAATTAAAGACCATAATGAGTTTCATGCTTAATTCAGTTTGACCTGAGTACCTGAGCCCCGACACTCATCAGGAAACAGTTTACTGAGGAAACTGAGACTTCTATACAACCACAGTCGCCCCCTGCAGGCTGTTTTAAAATATGCACAACATTTAAATAGATTTTTCCTTCACAGAGTTTTATTGCCAAATGATCTATTTTCACTGACCTGAGGAAAAAAAATGTATATACTGATGGGTAGTTTTATATCCACTGATAAGCCACGTTATTAGGTACACCTTGATAGTATCCAGTTGAAACTTCTTTTGCCTTCAGAACTGCTTCTTCATGGCATAGAGTCAACAAAGTGCTGGAAACATTTCTTAGAGATCTCCTGTTCCATCACACCCCAGTGG
Organism: Oreochromis niloticus; assembly: GCF_001858045.2. Lineage (NCBI taxonomy): Eukaryota > Metazoa > Chordata > Actinopteri > Cichliformes > Cichlidae > Oreochromis > Oreochromis niloticus. Next base: position 20,962,220 of record NC_031986.2, read on the forward strand.
TGCTCCACTGGTTTGATATCTGGTGACTGTAGAGGCCATTACAGTTCTTAACTCATCTTTAAGAAACCAGTTTGAGATGATTTGAGGTTTGTGACATTTCATGACATAGTTTTTATTCCACTGACAATACAGGTTATTTCCTTTGGAGGGCGTCACATCATGGATGTGCGGCAACTGCGTGATATGGTCATGCCAGCATGGACCAAAATCTAATCACCAAAATGTAATTAGTAATGTGTACCTAATAAAGTGGCCAGTACTAACTGACAGTAGGTGGGTGCACTTTCAAAGATCACTGTTGCTCAGGTTGAAACTTGCTGAAAAGCTGCTTTGATAAAGGACTTAAACAGCTTTGATAGGATTTAATCATGATTACAGTAACAAGCATTTTGCTCTGTGCGAGCCACGGTGCGCTGGGTTCACTGCTGCTTTTTGTTGAGAAAATTGGAGTCTGTTGGGCGCCACATGCTCCTAAAGAAGTTTTAAAATCCATATATTTTTAGTAAGAAATGTGAGTGAATCATTCATCCTGTTGGTGTGGCCTTCCTGCTGTATTTCCCACATCAGTGAGGAGAGACTCTAACTGTAACCTCATAGCGAAAACACTGAACATTTCTTGTTCACCCTGTGAGGTTTTACAGTACATGGTAGGGTCACTGAACTCATGTCAATTTGATTATTATAGATATTATACTGCCTTAAATGGAAAAAAAAAAAGTAAAGACATTGCAGGACAGTAGTACCTCTCCTTGTAGATAAGGTGCTGTTCTCCACAACCAGGGATTGTTGGACTGACTCCCATGTAGGGTGATTTTTAATTAACCTTCACACAGCAGTTTAGAGAAATTAAAAAGTGCTGCAGAGTGCAGTTATTGTATTTCTCAAACAGCACTACCTTCATTTTACATGTCTATTGAATAAATTAACTCTGACCTAAAGGGCAGCTGGTGCATCCTGATGGATTAATATACATCACATTAAAGATGGGGTTTGGGTTGCTGTAGATCTACTTCTCCAGAAGAAATACCCTCTCTCTGTGGTTGATTTAAAGGATATTAATACACACGTACTGCTCCAGATATTGATTGCTGCTCTGCTTGACTCAGACAGCTGTACAGAAAATGGAAAAGTCTACCGCAACTATGAGACATGGAGCCCAGAGCTGTGTCGGGTCTGTGTGTGCGACTCGGGGGCTGTAGTGTGTGAGGACGAGGTGTGTGAGGAGCTGAGTGGCTGCCAGATGGCGGTGACTCCAAAGGGCGAGTGTTGCCCCGTGTGCTCAACTCACACGACAGAACCTAAAGCAGGTAAACCACTGCAGCTCTACCTTCAGTATGGGGATATAATCCAGCTCCCTTTCAGCTGGTCATTGTGAGGTTTTCAGTACAATGTGTTTCTGTAAACAGCTGGGGATATGTTAACAAAGCTGCTGGCAGGAAAACAGTTTCAGTTGTTTCTGGTCAATTTGTGGTTTGAGCCAAATCTGCTGAAGCTGCTTTTAGCTGCTATGCTGCTCACATCTGGAAAAACAACTTTCAAATCTAAATTGTGGAGGCATCTATTTGCATTGTGTAGTGATGTACTGTTACAGTGCTTAGCACCCATGAAGGCCTCTGTTAGCCAGCTGAGGACTTCCTGAGTTGTGTTGTCTGTGTGGTTCTCTCCAGTACCTCCAGTTCATCCCACAGCCTAAAAACATGCAAGCTAGGTTAGGCCCAGGCCACAGAACAGTTAGCGACCCTTGAAAATTTATATTCCCATGTCAGTCAGTCTCCACACCAGGTTCGGGATGAGTTACCACTCCAAGTACTCAAGTAAGTAAGCATCTGTTGTGGAGAAGAGAGCCGAGCATAAAAACAAAGCTTTTGATTTACCATCAATCTAAGTCTATACCCTCAGCAGTAGTCATGACCTCTGGGTGGTGAATGAAAGAATAAGGTCATGGATACAAGTGGCTGGCCTCTCGCTTAGAGATAGGTTTAGGAGCTCCATCATTTGGGAGGGGCTTGGAGTAGAGGCGCTGCTTCTCTACATTGAAGGGATCCAGTTGAGGTGGTTCGGGCAGGAACCAGGATGCCTCCAACAACCTGCCTTGTCTCCTAGTTGACATATTTCAGGTATATCCTACCAGTAGGAGGCCCAGAGGCAGACCTAGGATATGCTGGAGAGATTATATCACTTGATTGTGCTGGGATCTATTCTGTCTTTCCCTCCAGATGAGTTAACTGGATAAGCAATATTTAATGGATGAATGGATGAATGGATGTAGTTGGCGAGTGGATGGTGAAGGCTGCTGGCAATTGCCATGAAATTGGTCACAAAGAAGCTGCTGCACCAGAAAACTCCTTGTGATTGCCTTGGTCGGTAGTAGTTTTCATGGGAAGCAGCAACTCATCTGCAAACACTGGCCAACTTGCGAATGAGTGGCAATGAAACTGAAGAGCATTCACCTTCAAAGTAAAAGTTGACCATTTGAAACAACCTTTACTTTGAAGGTGATTGTTCGCCATTTACATTTTTAAAATGTAACTGCAGTTTAGCCAGTAGTTAGCAAGTGCAGACAAGTCATTGTCTTGCTTGCAAACTACGGGAAACTGCGGAAATCTGCTAGCAACCATTACATTGGATTCCTAACTTACTAGCGAGGGCAAAAACTGTGTCTCATTGATGAAACCCTCACAATGACGTACGGGCTGAAAGGGACTCACCCACGATACTCATGCGGCTGCTGTTCTGTCTCATGAAGATACCTGCACAGAAAATGGCACGACCTACTCTAACAATCAGATATGGAGCCCGGAGCCGTGTCGAGTCTGTGTGTGTGACACGGGGACTGTGGTGTGTGAGGAGGTGGTGTGTGAAGAGCTAGGCGACTGCGAGACCACTGAGGCGTCTCAGGGCGAGTGCTGCCCCGTGTGCTCAGCAGCCACGCAACAGCCTCCGAACACGGACAATAAAACTGGTAATAAATATTTTGAGCTTCATGTTGGACAGATTCAAACACTGGGATGTCTGTTCCATAAATATCCACACTGCTTTCCCACTTTTTATTACCTGTGGTATTCTTATAACAAGTGTGATTTGTCCTGTGTGCTGCGAATCACGACTTTATGGTCCTTTTTATTCACTACAGCACATCTTCACAGCACTACAGAGACAATAATTCAACACTTTGTCAGTGGAAATCAAAAAATCTAAGGAAAGACGCAAATTGTCAAGTCATAGTCAAGTATTGCTTGAGAGTTTTCCTCTGTATAGGTTATGATCAAAAACTGTATAAAAGATGGACGTTGCTACTGTGACGTCACTCGCTGGTTGTTGACGTCCTGTTTCCACCATCGCTATCTTGGTTGCGAATAACCAAATGTGTCAAAACTTGTGATTAGCAAGTTGTTAACCAATGAGTGAGCAGTAAAGCACCGCAGTCAATCTATTTTTTTCCCCAATCAGAGCTATCGCCATCTTGTGGCCTTCTGGTAGAATGCCAGTTTAAGGCACCCGCATTTGCTTCGGTTGTTTTGTTTTTTTTAGCTACAATTACCTTATTTTACTATTGATGGACAGGATACTGACACCAGAAAAATGTGTATTTCCTCACCAGCTGGCCACTGGTTGCTGGATGGCTGTCATTAAATGAAATAAGCAACTCCAAAAACCTAGTTACAATTGCTTTCGTTGTTATCAGCCTCAAGTTTTCATGGAAGATCCAGAGTTGACTACAAACATTTGTTGACTACTTGCTGAAAAGTAGAGACTTTTCATGAGGCACGACTTTTACTTTGATGGTGAATTGTCTCCATTTGTGTGCAACTTTTCACAATTTTACATGTACTCCAGGATTAGCTAGTCTCTGCAGACAAATCCCAAACTGCCAGCAACCAAACTGGTCACAGTGAGTTTTTCATCAGCCAGTCGGAGAATACATTCTTCCCCATCATGACCAGTAGATGACCAAGGGTCATTGACCAGTCTGTAGGGCTGTGTGACTGGGACCTTATTCACTTAATGCTACAGGGTCTCATGCCCAAAAGACGATAGAGGTCATATGATTGAAAGAACTCAATAACTGAAAAAGAACAAAGAAATACATGTAAAACGTCTTAAGACATCACCGCATATCAAGAAGTCAAAGGAAATTCATAAGTACTTCATCAAGTTATTAAGTAATTTTGTAAAAATGTTTTATTGCTAACAGGTAGCTTGAGGTTTCTCTAGAAGGAAAGTTCATCAGTAGTGAGATAAAGTCTGGCTAAATGAGATTAAAACAAAAAACGTTTTAAAAGGGATTTTATTCAAAAACAATGTCTGTTCACTAACTTTCAGTAGGTGTAACATTTTCATGATGTCTGTAGTGTTAGCATGCTGACCTGTGAGAATTAGCTCCAAACACAGAGCAGAGCTAGTGCTTATGGGAATGCAGTGATATTGAGTGGATGACAGTGACTGTGAATCAAGTAATTATGATGGGTGCAAAGGTGGAACTGAGTTAACAAAGTTACAGTGATTACGCACATAGAAGGAGGTGGATGGGGTCAATGGAGGGTCGGTAAAACACATTTAAGTTCCCATTTCAAACTGTTTGAATTAATCATAATTATTCCATACACTTAACTTAAGAAGAATTTATTGTGCTTTTTCTCAAAATACTGCGGTATACATTCATATTAAAAATTATCAAGACTTCAAATAATATGTGATTACTTGGTTGGAGTAATCACTCAGTTTTCTTGCTCTGATTAGTTAGTTCCCAAAAGTATTTTACTTTACCAATGAGCAGACTGGTCTTGACAAAGTACAGGAAGTAGTAGGAAGTTGCTCATAACCATTGGGTGCTGCCCAATGGTGCTGCCCCTTGGCTGTTTTCCCAGAAGTTGTCCAATCAGAAGAAAGTGGCCATTTAAGGTGGGATCAGTAAAAGAAATGAGGGGCTACATAACGGGCCAGTATGAGATAACTCTTTATGAACTGCCACACAGAAAGTTACTCTGACGGTGTCACAAAGTGAAAGTAGAAAGCGGGGAATGAGTTTAACTGGTCCTCTGTAATGGCGTTTTAAGTTACCTCATGGCTCCATCTGTGTTGCAACCCAGTATCAGGGCAAAATAGACATACCAGTCCACTGTGTACATTTCATGCTTTGCCTCTCCAAAAACTGAAATGGACACACAACCAGAAGTTGCTTTACCAGCAGGGGGAGATCATGTTACTTTCTTCAGTAAAATTGGCAGAGCAAAAGTGCAAACTCATAAACTACTAATCCACAATGATGCTTTAATGATCTTATACCTACTATATTATATACAGCTGACACAGAAAATGATACTGATGTCAGCTGCTGTTCTTTGTCATAAAGATTCCTGTACAGCGGATGGCAAACTCTACTCCAACAATCAGATATGGAACCCAGATCCGTGTCGAGTCTGTTTGTGTGAAATGGGGACGGTGGTTTGTGAGGACGTGGTGTGTGAGGATATAGGTGACTGCCAGACCGCAGAGATCCCAGAGGGCGAGTGCTGCCCCGTGTGCTCAGTCGCTCAAACTGGTAAAACTGGAATGTAACCTGCACATTTGTCCCGGCGTCAGTGGTACTCTGCTCTCTCTTACAGCCCGAAGCCCTCCTTTTCAGGCTCCGTCCTCTGCACACCACTGTGAAATGTTGTTCTTGAACCTGTACCGAGTTTCCCTTTCAGTTTGCAAAAGGAATACATGAAGTTTTTGCCAGATAAGTTCACTTCTCTCAACTAAACGTGTGCAATAAAAACTTTGGAGGTAGCTTCATTCTTTTGTGTTTGTTAGAAGAAATAATGGAGCTGCGACCAGTTTTACTGCCACACACCAAAAAAAAACCAAGCTGAGAAAGTAACTTATTTAACAAATAAGGTGTATTCCTCTGGGAAATCAACATCTTCTTTGTCATGTTTAATGCTTTTTGTAATTTCTTTACATGCACCTGTGATGATGTATTTCTGCTGCTCTAATCACAAAGTTCGGCTTAATGATGCACCAGAAGGATGATTGTGGGCATGGTCGTGAGATTCATGCATGTTAGAGTAAGATGCTGGTATTTTAAGGACTAGAAAACACACATACTTTACATTTTTTGACTGTATTTTTCAAGGAACACAACAGTATGGATTCATAAACGTGTATGTTTTATTTTAAAATGTGTGTTTTCCAGTAAATGTGCAAAGTTGTGTGAATTTTCATTAAAATATAGATCCTTTTTTAAAATCCAGTGACAGCCAGTTGCAGCACATACTAACTGAGTTTCTCTTTCATGAAGACACCTGCACAGAAAATGGAAAAGTCTATGCCAACAACGACATGTGGAGCCCGGAGCTGTGTCGGGTGTGTGTGTGCGATAAGGGGACCGCCATGTGCGAGGACGTGGTTTGCGAGGACCTCGGTGACTGCCAGAAAACAGTGACCCCAGAGGGCGAGTGTTGCCCTGTGTGCTTGACTGCAGCTTCAACACTGATTCCCAGTACAGACCCTGCAACAGGTAAAAAGTCAATTTTATGTGATTGAAAGTATAATTTATTATATGGTTGATCCAGGGCCGGACTAGCCTTTAATGAGGCCCCAGGGCAGAAAGCGCCTTGAGGCGACTTTTGTTGTGATTTGGCGCTATATAAATAAAATTGAATTGAATTGAATTGAATTGAAATTTGTTGCTGGGCCCCCTGCAGCAAGTTATTGATCAAATATGTGTTGATTAGCTGAAATTAGCCTAAACAAAAACTCTTGTTTAAAATGTGATGAGTGAAACTACAAGGGTGCTCTGTGAACAGGGGTGCCTCCAGAATTTTTTCATAGGGGTGGCCATATGAGGGCACACCAGTTGTCTAATATAGGTTACTTGAAAAATAAGTAACCTAACCTATAAGTAAAATAAGTAACCTATAGAACAGAGAGCCAGAAAAGAATTATATGTCTAGTTAATTTCCTGCTATTAAAGTTGACATCACTGAAAAATAGGTACATATGAAAATCAAATAACATTTTTAAATCCATAATAATCTGTTTTAATTTATTGACTGACTGATTGATTGACAGTCCCAACCAGCACTTTAATGATTCTTCCTCTCTATTGTGTTCACATTTATTGAAATTATTACCAATATTTCGCAGTCTTGCCGGGGGTGGCCAGTGCCCCCCCAGACCCCCCCTTGGTGATGCCCCTGTCTGTAAATGGAACTTCAGTCCATACCACAACAATGAGTACGTTATAAAAGGAAGAAATTGAATTTTTAAAATTTTATAATTCATAATGTAAAAAAACAAATGCCGTTATGATGATGTATTCTTTATGACTTTGTCTCTTTTGTTTCTTTGTCTTGTATTGATTGATTGATTGATTGATTGATCATACTTCATCCCGAGGGAAACTGGTTTAGTGTTAGCATTCATGCCTACTTTCATCATTTCCTGTTTTACTTTGAAAGCTTGTTTTCTTTGAGTTCCTGGGTGAGTTTTGTGTATAGGGGAAGGAAAAGAGATCATGGTTGTTTGTTGCTCCCAAGAATGTGTAAATGAATTTCCTGGTTGTCTGTCCATCTGTTTGTTTCATTTTGGGGGGGTTTTCTTGCAGCTGCAGATGAGAAGAAGGAGGAAAACTGCAAAGTCAATGGGGAGGTCTACCATCACAATGACATCTGGAAACCCGAACCTTGTCGCGTGTGTGTCTGTGACAACGGCGTCACTGTCTGTGACGAGATACAGTGCGAGGTCCTGTCAAACTGTGAGAAGGCTGTCACGCCCGCGGGAGAGTGCTGCCCTGTATGCGACAACTTCGCAAGTGCCAGCAGGATGATAGGTGAGACGGATTTACCTGCATCCAGAAGAGAGATGGTCACTTTGTCTTAGATTTACACCCCTTATAAAAGTTACATACTTTATTTTATGTCTTATCTTTATTTTAATGTTTTTTGAAGTGCTTTAAAGGGGAAAATTTACTACACAAATTGTGAAAAATAAAATAAATAAAAGTATTTTTTTCTCTTTTTTTCCCAAGAAATTATGGGCCTCAAGGTAAGTCATACAGTCAGTTAAGAAAAATGTATTAAATTGGGAAAATTGTTACTAAAAAGTGTTGCTTGGCTTTATTTTTAGGGGCAAAAGGGTGAACCAGGAGACATCCCATATGTAAGTAAAAAGAAAAAGTTAGGCATTAGTGCACTTTGCATATAAATTTAACTTTTTTAATTAATTATGCCTAGATGGAGGTCTTAATAATTCATTTAATGAACTTAATTCTTCTTGTGTTGTGAAGGTGGTGGGGATTCCTGGACCTTCAGGACCCTCGGTGAGCTTTTTTCTTTCTTTCATCCCCCTCTCTGTCCTTGTTATCTTTCTGTTTGCTGTCATAGTATTACACATGATAACTGGAGTCACAGTAGAGGGCAGCAAAATGTAATACCAGCATTTGTTAATACAATTACCTGGACAAATGCTTTCATGTATACAAATTTCACTGCATGATTATTCCAGTAATTAGACAGTGACCTATGTTTCAATGCTCTTATGGCTTGTTCTCTTTGCTCAGGGTCCTCCAGGGGCTCAGGGAAGCCCTGGACCAAGAGGCTTTAAAGGCAGACGGGTAAGTTGAAACCAATACACAGGGAACTAGTGGACCTATAAGTTAATAGGTGAGGTCCACGATGAAAGAAAATTGCTCCTGTAACTGTTATACTATCACAGTTAATGTTTAATTGCTGGATAGTTTAATTTAAACAAAACATAACTAAAAATCTGTTGTATTGCAGTGTTTTGCTTATCAGGATGTAATAAAAGTCATCAGATCCTTAGCAGGTTCAAAAATGAAGCAACAACCCAAGAGCTACATGTCAGACTCTGTAGGCCTCTGTTATAGGTTGTTTGGAGAGGTTTCCAGGAAAACGCCTCTTCTCTCTGAAAAAACAACAACATGCCAGCACAGTTTAGGTTTGCAAAGCTGCATCTGAGCAAGCCACAAAAGACAGATAAAGCTTGACCTTAACAGCACAGCAGCAAATCTACAATAGAATGAGTGAAAAAGAAAAGAATCAAAGTGCTGCAATGGTCCAGTCCACGTCCAGACCTCAATCCAGTTAAAATACTGTGATGGGACCTTAAGAGAGCTGTGCATAAACGAACAATGAAAATCTCAATGAAAATCTCAAGCGTGGACCGATACTCCACCACAGTGTGAGAGACTGATAAAGCCCCACAGAAAATAATTTTGTCAAGTTGTTGCTACTAACAGCGTTCAGTAGCTCGCAGCTACTGAACGCTGGGGTGTTCTTAGTTTTTCACACTGCTTCTGCATCGTGGTTAGTTTTTGTTAAATAAATATAAACATGGTGTAATATTTCATATGTTGTTGTTCATCTGAGGTTGTATTTAAATAATTATAGAACCTGCTAACGACCAGTTACCTAAAAACTTAGAGGGCATACTTTCTTCTTTATGTACAGAACAGAAATGAAGGACAAGAATAATTGTTCCTTTTTTAAGTTTTATATAGTTAAAAGTATCTAAAGCTGTGGAGTATGAGGTAAATTATTTACCCTCTGAAATGTGGTGGACAGGAAGTATAAAGGTGCATTAAGCACCTCAAGGCCCTCAAAATGCTCAAGTAGATGCAACGAATCTTATAACACACCCTCTCGTTGACATTTACACATTATTCACACGTGGATAACTGTAGTAAAATCATAAACTGCAAACAAAATGTCAGAATTAAGCTTCTGGTCATGTAACCAGTCAGTACCTTCTGTGTGCCACTCATTAACCCATGCAAATTGCAGGGTTTCCCAGGGCCTCCAGGATTTGATGGCGAGCCCGGTATACCAGGAAATCCAGGAGAACCGGGACCACCTGGGCATCCCTCGCACCCTGGGGTGAGCTGTTCACCAACTTCTTTTAATTAGTTAATGCAAATTTCATAAGAAAAAAACCAAACAAATCAAATTTTCTCCATGAATGATTAATTTTGGATCAATCTCTTCCTGATAGGGTAACCTGGTGACACAGATGGCTTCGGGTTTTAGCGAGAAGTCGGGTCCATCTGCGATGCTAACAGGATCCAGGGTGAGCGCTTTTAAACTGCATATTTTACATATGCAAAGTCCAGAAGCTTGAAGAGTTTAAACTGCAGTGCATAATCATTTGCCATTTCAGGGTGAAGCAGGATCACGAGGACTTCCAGGACCACCTGGACCACCAGTGAGTGTTTATCTCTGATGAAGTTTTAGAGCCAAATATTAGTTTTACTTTGTAGGAAGTGGGCCTAAAAATGTGACCTTTAATTTTCCTGCTCAGGGTCCTGCTGGTGGTCAAGGAATTCCTGGAGAAGCTGGAGATCCAGGGACCAATGGTACAGTTGTTTCTTCATCTTGGATTCATTCATGTTAAAGAGTGAAATTTAAATGTGACTGTACGTGTGTGTGTCTGCAGGGGGAGCCGGGTCATCGAGGACCTGATGGACCACCAGGAAAACCTGGACTTGATGTGAGTCATGTAACAGATACTGATGAGGATTCTTCTTTTATCTGTAATTATTCCATAACCACCTGATGGTCTTTTCCAGGGACAACCCGGACCTGCAGGAGCAACCGGAGAACCAGGATATCCAGGATCAGCGGTAACCAGTCGTCATGCCAAAAAATATTTAATCCTACTATTGTCATGATAATAGTGATACAATAACCTACTGTAATCTGACAGACAGTGAATAATGTGATTACGTTTAAATACAGGGTGCAAGAGGATTCCCGGGACTTCCAGGTAATCCAGGACTGAGAGGGCACAAAGTAAGTCCTTTTTCCTTATTATTACTCGCTAGTTTTCATGTGTGAAATATCAAGAACTAACCAGTCTGTGAATTTAAACCTCTACAACAGGGACACAGTGGACTTCTTGGACCAAGAGGCGAGACTGGAGCAGCTGGAGCGAAGGTAGCTAACTTTCACTTTTGAAGAAAATAGTAGGAATTATAGTTTAAGTCTTAAAGGAACAATTCAGTGCAGTTGCTTTAAATTATATAAAAAAAACAATTTAATAGTTCGATGGTGTCCAAATACAAGCTCGTGAGGTTAGCTGGTGATTCCAGTGAGAGTAAATGTCTATGTGCTTTAGCTTTAAACAGGGACACTTTTAGTTAGACAGCTGCATCTCAATCACCTGAGAGATGAAACAAAGAGGCTAAAGTGGCCCTAATGTGTGTAAATATATCAAATTCACTGAATCACACGGCACACATTTGGCACTGGATTAGTGTTAAATGCCCAGATGTATGCTTGTATGCATCTTCGTGCTATCAAGGTGGTAAAAAGATGTTGACCTGAGTAGATGAAATTACCATTGACCCCTTGAAGCAAAGAGCAGCTTGGACACGTATGACCAATGTTCTGTTCTGTGAGGGAGGTTAAACTTTATGGAAGTCAGTTTTTCCAGTTAGGAAGCAGAAACCATCCTGAGCCATTGTGCAGCCTGATTGGTGTTCGTCTCAGAACAGCAGAATTGGCAGGCCCGCTGCTGGTGACCTGTACTTGTCAAAAATAAAGTATAACATTTGCCAATGATTCTGATACGTCTGACACACCTGCTCATATCAGTGAAGAGTGATGGCCCTGCGAGTTCTGTTGTTGCTGCACAGCGTTGGGCTGTGATTGCACATTAAAGGATGTTGGGACCTAGCATGAGATCCCAACATCCTTTAGTGGGACCTAAGCATGTGCCATGAGGGTTACGTAACATCAATGGACTCTTTGACCTCATGCCACCCTCTTGAAGTCTGTTCCTGACACATTTTGTCAGAAACATGCACAAATAGCCCGATGTGGGTTATTTTGTGGGGCACATGTGATGCTCCTCCTGTTCCTCTTTGCACAAAGGAGTGGATATCTTTCCTCCTGCTCGATGCTCTGTCCTTCTACAGCCCCACCAAACTCTCCTCACTTGTGTAACGGCCCATCTCTGGTACACGCAGCAGTGTCAAGAACACACACAAAAAAGGCTAAACTAGAGAAAAAACAGTCAGTATGGATAAGGAGAACACTAATCTATTTAAATTGCGTGAATTGTTGTTACCTCTACTACAAGCAGCTGAACTGGAATCACACTATTTTACATAACATTGTTATAACAAACACGTCATTGCATTTATCTCATGTTTTAGTTTCAGAATGAGACAAAGAAAATGAGACACGTAAACCTGATCTTTGAAAACAGGATTTTTAAATTAACTCCAAACTCAAACTCCAAACAGAAATTTCATCACTTGTTTCCACGTTTGAAAGGTGTCTCAGTCATATGTGCTGCACAATCTGTGCATAACTGCTCGGTTTCTATGCTTTGCAGGGTGCTTCTGGTACTCCTGGTGCAATGGGAGCTCCTGGTCCAGTGGTAAGTTAAAAAACACAGTTAAAAAGAGAGAATATTAGTCTACTGCAGAGATACTGACTCCATCTTTGGTTTCAGGGACCACCTGGGATGCAGGGAGAAAGAGGCCGAGCCGGAACGACCGGCCCTGTGGTATGAGACAAATAATTGAGCCACATGACAAGAAAAGGACAAAAAAATGCAAAGAGATGTTTCCACATTAAGTTATTTATCTTAAACTGTTTTTTTCTCTTAGGGTAAACGTGGCACACCCGGCCATGTTGGTAAACCAGGTCCTCTGGTAAGATCTACTAGATCTACTTTTTCCAAAACTTCTGACCACACCGAGGGACACACCTCTGTTCAGACTCTGAGATTATTTAAAAACATAAAAATATAATTTTAATCCTCTAACATGCTTCTTGTTTTAGTGTCTAGCACATCAGAAAATAGAGAAAAATCTCCCTTGTGATTTGAAAGCAGAAGTTAATATCTTTAATTTGCATGTTTTGATTGAACAAAAACCACGTAGGACAAAATACTGGATATATGATATTACTCATTATTTTAAAAAATACTTAAGGTTAGTTAATTTAATTGGTTTAGTAGAAAAATACTGTTGCTGTTTCCAATCGCAGGATGATATATAATAATAATATATAATAAGTCAATGAAAGGATAGAAACTCAATCAATGGATGATGTGGGTTTATTATTAATTAATCTGTTTGGTAAGGGGCTCCCATTTTAAACTGCACATTTTTTATTACCACATTTACAGCCATATGTGGTGTTTAACGTTAAATATAAATCCTCAAATCAAATCAACAAAGTTAAAATAAAATGCTGTACTTAAATTAAATGTTTGTTGTTAAAAGTGAACACATCGGGTTGGTGGTTCGATCCCTGGCTGCTCTGGTCTGGATGCCAGATATCCTTGGGCAAGATACTAACCTCAAAGATAGAGGACATTTATGTAGAAAAAGTGCTTGTGTGAGTGGGTGTGAATGGGTAGTTGGCAAGTTGTATAAAGTGCTTTGAGTGCTCAGGTAGAGTAGAACAGCACTATATAAGAACCAGTCCATTTATTATAAAGCACTAATCAGTGGCTAATATTTGTCATGTTGTAATCTTGTTCACATTAACCTGAATATTTAAATGAAAATTGAGAAAATTAAGTCTGAATGTGTTCTGACAGCATTTCTCGATGTTTTCATCTTCAGTCATTTCGTCCCCGTCAGCTTAAAGTTGAGACCATGTTTGGAAAAAATATCCAAATTAAAAATTGTCATGCCCTGTCAAGAGCATGGCAAACCAACAGGTGGCGATATAGCCCAAGAAGTGTTAACCTATCAGGAGCCAACAAACAATAACACGGTGCAAACTTTGTTGTGAGACAAAATCTATTTTGTTGGTCCACACATGAGCACATAGTTTTTTTTTAAGAAGCTCAGTTTTCAGTGACCTAAACCCCATTTACCTATGGAAAAAAACATCAAGATGAGTGGGAAAAACACCGGTGTACATGTGGACAGAGTCTGAATAATAGTAATTAGAAGCAAAATTTTATTGACATCCAGCTGTATCCGTTTAGGAAGAATTAACTTGGGGATGTGTTTTTATTCTTATTTCTTGCTCCACTGGATTAAAATGGAGGTCCCGCTAGTTTTTTACCTGTTGCCATGGTAAATGTTGGATAGTTGGAGTTGATTGAGCTTAATCGAATCAGCCTATCTGTAACAGGAAACTCAGAGTTACTTACCTGGGCTCTCACAGACCCAGTCCCTGTCTTTGAACCAGCAAAAAACTCACAGCTTCATTGCACTCGGTCATAATAATTTTGGTTGTTCTGCGGTCTCCAACCACTGTTTTCCTCAGTGTGACTGCAGTACAGCAAAAAATAAAACTTTAGCTGCTAGAACAACAATGAAAACCAAACAGAAACCAACACACAACACAAAAAAATCCCACGACAACTACATTTTATCCTCTAGTTGTTCTTAGTAGCCCATTTGTTTATTTTTGAAGCGCCATTTACCCAGATTGTCAACAAAATATCAGATTAGATTTTTCTTAAATATTAAACATACTCTCCTCTAACCACAGGGGCCAATAGGAATCCCCGGTATACCAGGATTTCCCGGTAGCCCTGGAATGAAGGTGAGATTATTTGACTCTTGAATTGTAAGGAGTCTGTTTTCATTCTCAGACACACTTCGATTAGTATCTAAGTGACAGATGTTTCTGAGTCGTTGAAGTCACCCGAGACGTCTTTTAATATTTCCTGAATGTACCTGCTGGTGTAGGGTGAAGCGGGACCAACAGGGGTCAGAGGAAGTCCGGGACAGCAGGGGCCAAGGGGCGACGTTGGGCGTGTCGGGCCACCTGGACCCATCGGACAGCAGGTGTTGTACTTTTATCATTCTTGTTGCTAAAATAGCTCTAGACCCATTCTGGCCTCACATTACCACCATTCCCAGTTAATATGTTTGTTTTCGAACAGGGCGCATCAGGACAGGATGGAGCTCCGGGTCCCCGCGGCTCAGCGGTAAGTGATTGCGGCAAAGCTCTTTAACCAGCTGATATTTGTCTACAAATGTGTTACAATAAAGGTCTTTATTTAATCTATTGCTGCTCTGTCACCTCACCAGGGTATAGCCGGTCTCCAGGGTCCACCTGGTATGGTTGGTCCCCCCGGCCCCCCCGGCCCCCAGGGTTCAACAGGAGCTCTTGGAGCAAAAGGCCAACTGGTATGAGCTCTCATTTTATTTAATTTTCTCTCTCCCTGTCATGTGAGTCTTCATTTCTCTATCTTAAAATATCTGTTTTAAACTCTTCTTCAGGGTGATGTTGGAGCTCCTGGATTCAAGGGAGAGGCTGGAGTGAAGGGAGAGCGAGTAAGACCAAAACTACCCCAAAATAAAGACCCTAAACGTTCATCTTTGATGTTATTTTGGTGGTTAGGTTAATGATTTGTCAACTGATTCAGTGGGTATGAATTTATGTTAGGGTGACCATGGTGCACCAGGTCCCTTAGGCCCCATGGGAGAAGATGGAAAGCGTGGACCCCGAGGTGATGCTGGATCCATCGGGCCTCCAGGACCCCCAGGAGAGACAGTGAGTCCATCAAGAATATTCACAGTCCGGTCATGTGTAATATATTTAATGTATTCCTTTTTAACTCGAAACTACACCCTGCAAACAAGACAGACTAAAGCTTTCTTTTCTTTGTTATAGGGACCACCAGGAAATAGGGGTTTCCCTGGTGCTGACGGTTTACCAGGTCCAAAGGTGAGTATTTATGACTCTAATTCGCCATCAGCTTCGTCACATTCATTTCTGTGATTTTTGAATATTTCACACTTTCTCTGAACAGGGAGCCCAGGGCGAGAGAGGGCTGCCAGGATCTTCAGGCGCCAAAGGTTTATCTGGAGATCCAGGACGCAACGGAGAATCGGGCTTGACAGGAGCTCGGGTAAAGTCACATGTTGTAATTCATTGCCTAGAGTAGAAGGTTTATTTCATCCTTTTGCTCAATGTTTGCAGGATTTTGTATATAAAAGTGAGCGTCTGACAACCTCTGCTCACGAGGGAAATGATTCTCTTCTGAGTGGTTGGCAAGTGGTTGCTGCAGGTTGATGACATTTGCTGTGAAGCTGAAAAGCCAAAGTCATGGCAGCATAGAAACCAGTCAGTGAATACCTGAAAATCTCCAGTCGCAGTGAAAAATGTGTATTCCAGAATTATATTGGTAATAATAATTGAAAATATTGGTTGCAAAGAGGTATTCAGTGCTGGTTGGTTGTTAGCAGGTTGCCTGTTATTTACATGGAAGGAATCGAATTGTCTGCAAACATATGATAACTATTCTTTGAGTCATAGTGAAACTTGAAAAAGTTGCAGCACAACCTGGATAAGTAGAAACTTGACTTTCAAAGTAAAACTTGAGCTTTCAGAAATGTGTTGGCTGCAGCAATAAAGCAAAACGTTTACGTTGAAGGTCAATGTCTAGGAGCAGTTAGCAAGTGTTTCCCAACTGCTCCTCGACATCATGGTAGCAGGAAAGAATTGTCAAATCATTTTGCCGATAACAGGCCCACTGTACACTTAGACCTTAATGACCCCGCCTTACCAGATACCTACCTCGGCACCTTTTACTCTTTGAGGTAAAGACTTCTGAGTAAAGACTTCTGACCTCAGGAGCCATGAAATCCTTCAAATCCTTCAAAAGCAGAGGTCCCAGCATCATGACTGATCCTTCTCAACCTTCTCACAGCATCTTCTTTATCACAGAATGCTAAACCAGAACTTGTGATTTCAGAGTGCGAACTGCTTTTAAGTTTTTATTAGGCACAAGATTTTATTCTGCTCTAATAGTCGCATTTTATTCTATACTGCCTCTTGATTCTGTTTTATATGACCCAAAATTTCATTTGTGATCCATATTTATTCTGTTTATTAATGTTTATTATGGCACTTTATTATCATTTATTATGGTTCAAAGTTCAAAACTCCAGCAACTGCTTGCCAACTGGTCAGGGAATGCACAGATTCATCTATTCAGATTGCTGCACTGCATGCTGGTTCAACAGCAAACTGACTTAAAGTTCATCTGAAATTTGTTGGTCTTTAGATGTTGCATCTTCATTAAATTATCCTTGAGAAACTTGCATGTGCATGAATTTTATAGCCATAATCTGTTTTAAACTGCAATCTACAAGAGCGATTCCTAGTTGGTATTTAAATAAACATGAATAGCAGAATTAGCTAGTGACAAGAAGTGTCTTTATAATGCATATAAAAAACTGCATATAAAATATATGTAGCCTTGCAGCCTTAAACCTGCATTCCTACTTATGACCACTGGAGAGCGACTGTTCTACTTAAAAAATAAGTCAAGTTACGTAAACATGTATGAAAGAAATTATTCTACTATGACTTCAGTAACCTTTTTCTGATGAGCTTATGCTATCAATCACAAATTTGAAGTCTGCTTTATTAAAATATAGTACTCAGTTTGCAAATTCAAACTCACCTGAACTTAACCAGAAATTCTTGTTTCATTCAGCATTTAAAAGACTTGTTTGTGTTACTTCACAGGGTCTCACAGGTCTCATAGGTGCCCAGGGAGCAGAGGGGAAGCAAGGACCGGTGGTATGTAATCAAATACATTAACTTTCACCACTTGTAGATTTGCACATGCATGCTCAGCAGTAAATGTGTTCCTGTCTTCTCAGGGATCCGCTGGAGATGACGGCAAACAAGGCCCAGCCGGTTCAACTGGAAACAGAGGCCCAGCTGGACCGATGGGCCTGCCGGGACCAAAGGGCTTCCTAGTCAGTACGAATGAGTGTGACATTAGCGGCTAGATAAGCCTAATAAGCGAAGCCAGATGAATACATTTGTGGTAATAAATGCAAAAAAGCTCCATAATAACACAAAATATGCTGATTGATGGTCCCTGTTGTTTTTCAGGGTGACGCTGGGAAGGCTGGAGAAGCTGGAAGTCCAGGAGCTCCAGGTCAAAGGGCAAGTTAAATCCACAGCTGATATAAATACAGTTCATACTTCCTGCTGAGGCTTCACGCTCTTCATCTCAAGCACAAACATGCTGATAAATGCTGCTCTTTACTATCCTCTAGGGACCAAATGGAAAAGATGGAGAGAGAGGCGCCGCTGGTCCACCTGGCCCAGCTGTAAGCATCCGTCTCAGCTGAGAGTTTCTCATTATTAATAATGTAAACAGTTATGTTTTTAATATAATGTGTTTGTTTGTCCTGCAGGGTCCTGCAGGGAAGAGAGGAGAGCAGGGATCTCAGGGAGTGTTTGGCTTCCAGGTACTCTTCATCTTCATCAGTGTATGAATGTGTGTGTGAATGGGTGAATGACTGGATATGTAAAGTGCTTTGGGGTCCTTAGGGACCATAAAGGCGCTATATAAATACAGGCCATTTACCATCCCATAACGCAAACATTTAGCTCCTATCACTGGAGCTCAGTCTCACTTTTAATTCTTTATTTTATTTATTTATTTGTTATTTATTTAACCAGGTAACAAAGGAGATTGGCCACGATTAAAGTCACAGTTACAAGAAGTTCTTGTCTATTGTTTTTATGATTATCAAATAAAATAAAAACTGTTTGTGGCGTTTTTAGGGTTTGCCTGGAACACCAGGCCCACCTGGAGAGTCAGGAAAGCCAGGTGACAAGGTATGACTTGGGTATTTTAAAATATTTTTCAAATTAACCCACATAATATAAATCGTGCAGTGACTACAGCATGTAAAGTCTGCTTAATGTTTTTGTTTTCTTTGTAGGGTCTTGCAGGAGAGATTGGTGAAGTTGGCGCTACAGGACCAAGAGTAAGTCCGTTAGTCCAATTTCAACTTTTCTATTGCTCAGTTCTGAAACTTCAGATCATCACAGTCCAGCTTGAAACATGAACATTTTCTGTAACCCACCCATAGCTCTAATCATCACATGAGTGAGAATTTCGGTGCATCCCTTTGTGTTTTCATTGATTCATTTTGATCGTCTGATGATTGTTAAATTTGACTTTTCTTTTCAGTTGAACTTGTTTCCAGCTAATGATGATGAGCTGTAAGAGTTAAGGATCTAAAATAGAAAACAAGCATTAGTTTTATAACTTATTGATGATTTAGTAGTTGAGTTTCTTCTTGAAATCTAAACCACTGTCAAAAGTTGTAAAAAGGTTTGATCTGGTAACCAGTCTGAAAGGATTTTTAGAACATAAACAGAAATATATCCTAAAATTTTATAATATGGGATTAACTTATTTAAAAGATGCATCTTCGGTTATTATTATATGTGCTTAATCAGCTAATCCAAAATCTTTTTTTTTACTTGTTCATATTTCCTAAAATGTCAAAACTTCTAGATGCAGCAAAACAGATTTATTTAAGATAACTTATAAACATAACTCTTTATTGTCATTGCACAGTCATGCTTAGTATGATAGTACAATGAAATTGGAAAACTGTCGCACGTGAGTGTTACAGGTACCAGGTGGCAGCGCCTGTAGACAGCTATATATGTGTCCTGTAAACAGGAAAGAAATGATCAGACAGGGAGACATGGCTTGCAGTTCTTGAATACTCCGCCATTATTTATTCAAATTCACAATTATGCACTCCTTTTATTACTTTTACAGTATTACAACTGTGTATTTACTTATTCCTAAGCATAGCTCACACATTCTTCATATGTGTTCTGTTACCAATTAGACAAAAAGGGAACTAACACATTCCAACGTCATCAACATGACCAATATCCATGTAAGACTTTGTTCAAAATGAATCCCAACAAGACAAATCTATAAATCTCATATAGTTTGAAAGAATGGCGTCATCAGCACCATCTTGACATGTGCACTGAATTCACGGAAACACTTTATGGCAGAAAACAAGGGACTAAAACAATACAGAATAACGGTGGAGCCGATCACTAACATCACAGAGCATAAGGAGGTGTGTGACCCAAACTAACATGCTAACCATAGCATACTGCTAAAGCTGTAAACAAATACTTACAAAAGTCTAATTTACTGTGCTACACTTTCTGTTCGCTTTCAGTTTCCAACCGTAATGGTTAATCTATGCTATATAATGGATGTGATTGCTATTATATTCTATTTCGGGCACGATACGAACCTGTAAACAGGAAAGAAATGATCAGACAAGGAGACGTGGCTTGCAGTTCTTGAATACTCCGCCATTATGAGAAAACAGCGCGGAGCATGCGCTTCAGGCTGCTAACAACAGGCCAAACCATGGTCTCACACTGCCACCTACTGGTACAAAAATGGAGCGTCCGCTACAAATATCCCAGAGTAGTTACCAAGTTTCCTGTTAAAATTACTGTAGTTATTTAGGGCACTCCAAAATGGAAATATCACTTACATTGAAAGTAAAATTACTTAAATTAATTCACATAAATGTGATCACACATTAGTGGGTATCACATTAGCACCAAGCACATCCAGTGTTGGGAAGGTTACTTTTAAAATGTATTCCGCTACAGATTACAGAATACATGGCCCAAAATATAATTTGTAACGTATTCCGTTAAGTTACTTAATGTGAGTAACGTATTCGGAATACTTTGGATTACTTGATATATTGTCATGCTTTTTACAACTACATGACTGTACTATTGCTGTGTGATTTATTACTATTACTGAAGGCTACTCGCAAATGAGCTAACATTGTTAGCTGGCGTTAGCTGAGGTTAGTTCACTGCAGACTGTTAGACTTGATGGATAGAATTAACAACCTGCTAGCTGCAAATAATCATGTGCTGTTCTGAAAGCAATACCAACTAGATTTTTAAATCTTAATATAAAATGAGTAACAGTAGGGTGGACATTAGGTAAGGCTGCGCTTTTTGCAGTGAGCTCGAATAGAAAACTATTTCTGTATCACTAATATATTTTCTTTCTGTCTGCTTTCAGAACTGCACATGATTATTTGCAGCTAGCAGGTTGTAACGCAGCCTTCAGTAATAGTAATAAATCACACAGCAATAGTACATCAAAGATAATGAAGTGGCACATAACCCAGGTAGCTACCACAACTAAAACAAGGCAGTTGCAGTAGGCTAATGTTAGTTTTTAAAAAAGAACATTCCAGTTGTTTCTTTAGGTTGGAGGTGGAGTTTTATTGGTCAATTTGTTCATATGGTTAAAGCTGAACCTTTTAACATGCGACTCTCTGGGCTTTGACTAAATTTGGAACAAGCCTCTAGTGGCCATTTGTGAAACTGCAAGTTCCTTCTTGATTTTTTAGCCTCAGCGGTTATCGCTAACCTTACACATACTTTTTTTGTTCTGTGCAGTAGGGATAGGGTCGTCAAACTAATTTTGCACATCTTGGGCCACATACAGCCCAGTCTGAGCTTAAGAGGCCTCATCCAGTGAAACTCCCCTTTCTGTCAGTACAAAGGAGTTTAACTGCACATTTAATCCCTGGGATCAGTCTCAGGAGTCGTTCCAGGGGCCATTTCTGGGCCCCATATGTGTGACACCCCTCCAATAAGAAATAAATGTGTAAACTTATCTTTTGGTTGTTCTTGCAGGGAGAGAGAGGTTCCCCAGGAGAAAGAGGTGAAACTGGGCCCAATGGGCTGCAGGGACCCAAAGGTAGTCCAGGTGCACCCGGACCAGATGGGCCAAAGGTATGGTAACCATAAAACTACTGATGCTTAATCCTGAACAACAAAAAGACTCGTTGCTTGCTTTATATTGTTTATAACAAGCCCCGCTGCTTACTTTGCACATTTTAGGGTAGCCCTGGATCCAAGGGTGCTGCTGGAGAGCCAGGAGGTCCAGGACTTCAGGGGATCCCAGGAGAAAGAGGCATACCCGGACCTTCAGGCCCGAAGGGAGATGCTGTAAGTTAAAGAATACATTCATTACATCATCTCCAAAGAAAAAGACAGTAGTTTTACCAATAGCAAGACTGTAAGAGGAGCAAAATGTAAGCCACTGTGAGACCTCGCGATATTGGGGATCATCAGAACCAAAGGAGGGAAAACTAAGAAACCATTAAGTGAACCTGATTTGTTCTAACAGGGCGCTACTGGAGAAAAAGGACCAGAAGGAAAGGCGGGGGCTGATGGAGCGAGGGTGAGTCACCATGACCGTGATCCTTACTGCAGATGAAAAAAATGTGTGTCGAAATATTTCACTTCACCTGAAGCAAGTTTGTGATTAAATCCAAATATAAATCCCTCAAAATTCTGCTGGTTTACTTGGTGATTTCTCTCCAAGTCCACTGTGAAAAGACAAAATCAAGACTGTTAATGTGAAAAACAACATATGAAATCACAGTCTACTAATGAAACTAAAAAAAAAAAGGTCACTACCTGCAGCCTGCAAAGGCTAATATAGGTCTAAATTATGTCTAATACATTTCCTCATGTCATTGCACCAGGGGCTTCCTGGTCCCATTGGACCTGCTGGTCCCAGTGGACCAAACGGAGTGAAGGTAAGCATAAAAGCCTGTTTTTCAGCACAGAAATGTGTTTGTTTCAGTTTAATGATTTATCATAAAGCACAGCTGCAAGATGATTAACAGTGACCCTACACTGTTTCTGTAAAACTGATTTAGAGCCCTTCAAGTCCCGTAGGGTGATTTTGTGATGATTTTATGATAACTTGTGAACATTAGATAAAAAATATATTGTTAGAGGGCTTTAAGGGCTTTGTATTTATGTAAATAAACTCTTGTTAAAAAATACTGGTTATGTATTTTTTTATAGATATTTACAATATTTCATTTCAGGGTGAAACCGGCCCATCGGGACCAACAGGGCGCAGAGGAACAAGAGGAATCGCTGTCAGCACAATATTTTATTTTACATTTATTTGAGCTGATATCCACTTTTTTCAATGCTTTAATTTCATCTTGATTGTGTGTATTGGTATGTGTGACCATGTCCACAGGGATCTACTGGTGAGCCTGGTCCGACTGGTGCTGCTGGCTTCCCTGGACCTCCTGTAAGTGGCCTGCTACAGTGTGACCCACAAAACCACCGAAGGATAAACAGAATAATAAACTAGAAGTTAACTGAAGAGAGATTCATCTCTAGCTACTGTTTTTTTCTTTCCCAGGGTCCTGATGGTCAGCCTGGGGTCAAAGGTGAAACAGGTGAGCCAGGTCTGAAGGGAGAAGCAGGATCACCTGGACCTCAGGGCGTGGCTGGAAAACCAGGAGAACAGGTATGCTGTCAAATGTTTTAATCTATAAAAACTGAAACAATCCTTATTAATGTGGGTTTACAGTTTCTGTGAAGCAGGGTTAATCACAAAGTTTTAGTTTTACATGCACCAGTCTGAAAAGTACAAAAGCAGTGCACATATATTCAGTATCAGTGGCTCACTGTGGCTCTAATAAAAATCTTAATGAATATGAAAATGAAAAATAGCTCTTATTCAACACATTTTTACAACAATGTGAAGGAGCCACCCCTCTTTTTTGAAGGATTTATTTATTTATTTGAAAGTTTTCACTCATGCATTTGTTCTTAGGCAAGCGTCACTGGACCATGAGGGTGATTGCCACGCATATGGATTTAATTGGCATACATTCTGAGAGAAAAAAGTCTCTCTGGTTATGCTTTACTTATTTTGAGAGCTACATTTGACTTCCGTTTCTCTTAATGAGTAACTTGACAGGAAGTAGATGGGTCGCGTGAAAAATTGTCCTGTGTCTGTGTTTTTTAGGGACCTGTTGGTGTGACCGGGCTGAAAGGTGGCAGAGGAACAAAGGGTCCAACGGTGAGTATTTTGACCCGGACAAGGCTCTCCAAAACTCAGTGATGAACATATACATAGGTAACACTTGTCTCCTTCCCACAGGGCTCCCCTGGTTTTCCTGGATTGCCTGGAGGAGTTGGTCCACCTGGTCCTCTTGTGAGTTCCTTATAAAAACAAACCTTAAAGACCTGACATAGTGTAAATGAACTGGGATGCACAAAAACATCCAGTTTTCTTTTATTAAGTCACTTTTATGTTTGTATTTCAGGGTGCAGTTGGAGCAGACGGGCCTATAGGTGCTCCAGGAAAACAGGGTCCTTCCGGGATTCGAGGAGAGAATGGAGGTCAGGGACGTCAAGGCGAGCAAGGACCTCCAGGGCCACCCGGCGGAACTGGAGAGAAAGGAGACTCTGGAGAGGACGGTCCTCCTGTAAGATGAAGTTTGCTGTTGTTGTTCAAATTCAGAGATGTTTCAGTTGCTCATCAGCTCTGGTGCTTCTCCGTCAGGGTCCTGATGGGCCTCCGGGACCTGCTGGCGCCACAGGGCAGCGAGGAATTGTCGGCCAGCCCGGAGTCAGAGGAGAGAGAGGCTTGCTGGGACTGCCAGGTCCTGCTGTGAGTGCTCCCGCTAATGTTTCCTGTTTATTGTTATCGCTCACAAAGGCAGCTTGCTCCTCAGCAGTGCCATTATTCATGTTAGAGTTAGGTGAGGAAGTTTGTGTTTATTTGTGCCTCAGGGTCCACCAGGAAAAGCAGGAGCACCTGGACCTCAGGGCAGCACTGGTCCTCCTGGGGGTATCGGTTTACCAGGAGCCACTGGGCCAAGAGGAGATCCCGGACCCGAGGTTTGTCCTTGAGATGGAGCTTTATAAATCAAATTTGAAGGACTTTCATTTAAGGGGTTTAAGGCTTCAATCTAAAATGACTCTCAGAAAGTGCTGTTTATGTCTAGAAAACATAACTAGAATGTTTCTGTAGCTCAAAAGCAGATTTCTTTGACTGTTCAGTATTCACCAACTTATTAAAAGTTTATTAAGACAGCAGTTTTGTCACATTTCTTTTAACCTGTCAGTTACAGGCTTGCAGGTTTGTGGCCTTTAGCAACAACAGCACATAAAATTTGTTTTCAGTATCAGCACATTCAGCTAAAAACCTGGAAATCATAGTGCCATGCAATTCTTTGTAGACGACTCAGCCTTTTATATCACAGATCTGTTTTTTCCTTCCTCTTATTATAAGTGAACAATTTCTTGTTTTGTTTTTTTGTTTTTCTCAGATCTTAAGTTTCTAATATCATTTGTTTATTCAGGGTATTGCTGGAGCTGAGGGGCCTCCTGGTAAGGACGGCCTAGTTGGAGAAAGGGTAAGATGACATGTATAATGTATCTGTGTGTTTGTTTTAGAGGCTTGGTGTGGTCTAATCTCTGGCCTGTTTGTAGGGTGACAGGGGCAATCCTGGCCCAGAGGGTCTGGCTGGTGGTCCAGGGTCTCCAGGTACTGAGGGTCCAGTGGGAATAACAGGCAGTCCAGGTCAAATGGGTGAAAACGTGAGTTTAACAAACAGATCAACCAGGACTACAAAACTAGAAGGTCTAAATTTCTAACTTTTTAAAAAAAAAATCATGGATGGTACCAGATTTAAAACATGAGGACACGGCCATTTGGTAATTATCATGTACTTATAATACTGATAATGATGTCAGCCACTCATGTACGCTGTAGGCTCCACAAAACTTCCCCTCAGAAGTCTAAATCAGGCCTTTCAGCTTTAACAGCTGTGTAACTGACAAAGGTGTGAACAACTGACAGTTAAAGAGCTATGGCTTATTTAAATGTCATCATCTGATTGGTCATCTCCTTCCTGTCCCTGATTGGTGGATACTTTTGATGTGTTTTCCCTTGCATTTCAGATAAATGGCTGAATCTGATTGTAAGGCTCTCCTTGAAATGGACGTACACAAATGTAATCCTGTTGAGAGTTAATTATTTATTTATCCATACAGTATTGGATAGATATGTAATTCCAGCTCAGTTTAAAGCCAAATCATCACAGCTGCAGTGTCTCAGCTGCCATTCATAGTTTAAAGCAACTCTCACACGGACACACATAGTAATGGGCAACAATCCCAGACACTAACAGAGACACTTTGTCCCTTTCCTGATTTTCAAAATAAAAGTCTATTATTTATTTTACTGTAAGTACCCACTGTTATCTCCCATCAGATTTTTTAGCCAATTTATTTTTTTTTAATTCTCTTTTTTTTAACAGTAAGCAACAGATTAAAGTTCAGCAGCAGGAAACCTCCAGCTACATCTTTAAATCCACAACTGTTACGTCTCTTTTGACTTTAGGGTGAAAGAGGCCCTCCTGGACCCCAAGGACAGCCAGGAATACGGGGAAAAGTTGGCCCTCAAGGACCACAGGGGGACAAAGGAGCTGCTGGAGAGCCTGGTGAGAGGGGTCAGAAAGGTCACAGAGGATTCACCGGGCTCCAAGGCCTGCCAGGAATAGAAGTAAGAAAGATGTTTGGGCATTAAGGTTACATCATGGAAACAAGAAATTAGAAGTTTAAATGTACTCCCTTGTGTTTTAGGGCGCCACAGGAGATGCAGGAGCTATAGGAGTTGTTGGACCAAGTGGACCGAGGGTAAGCAATAATCAAAATCACAAAAAAACTAAACATAATTTCTCTTCCTGTCGTCTTGTGAAAATGTTTTTCTCATATCCACACAGGGGCCTCCTGGAGTGGTCGGTCCTCCAGGTAAGGAAGGAAACATTGGCCACCCTGGAGCTATGGGTCCTCCTGGAAGCAGAGGGAGCAGTGGAGACGTCGGAGCACAGGTGAAAGAAGCGGGAAAGAAGCTGTGATTTTTTTTTTTACCCTGTATAGATGAAACCAGCGTGTACAACAAGTTCCATTGTGACATATTCCAGGAACATTTCTGCGCTCCGCAGTCAGACTTTGAGCACTTTACCACACTTATTTTATCAGTACAAAATACATTTATGTGCTTGTACAATGGTTTTCTCTCTGGTTCATGCATTACATTGGATACATCTGATAAAATTACAGTGAATGCTGTTTGTTCAGAACAAACAGGGAGGCCAGACAGACACAGGGACACGACTGCGAAGATGGAAAGATGTGATTTGGAGCTATATAAATAAAACTGAATTGAATTGCATTGTAAACAAAGCATCATTTTGGACAGAGCTTAAACTTGCTGCTTTTAGCCTGTGATTTCTCAACGAAAGCATGAAAATATTAGCTGAAAACTCGAGGCACGGATTTTCATCGTCACAGGATAATGAAGCATATTTTAGGACGGTAATGTGATACTTCACACCTAAAGTTAAAGCTAGAAGTCAAATAGAGCTACTCAATAAAATTTCAGGAGGTACAAAGTCATAGTAGATCATCCTCTTTGGATCAAAAATAGCTTTATATGTTAGTAACTAGAAAGCTCATTAATCATTCTCATTATTCAGGGCCCAACTGGTGAACCAGGACCCCCCGGCCCTCCAGGACCCCCAGGACCTCCCACCTCGCTTTCCGAAGACCTTTTTGCTGGCCTAGTCGATTATGAAGCACAAGGAATTCCTGAAGCCGTGGAATTCATTGAGGACGCTTTTGCCGCCGAACCTCCTCTGCTTCCCGAGTTCAACAAAGATGAAGCCCTTCCCAACAAGAACTCGGCCACACTGCGGGCAGACACCGGCATCCATGCCACGCTGAAGAGCCTCAGTGGAAATCTGCAGAACTTCCGCAGTCCCGACGGCAGCAAGATGAACCCTGCAAAAACCTGCCAGGACATCAAGAACTGCTACCCACAGAAAAGCAGCGGTCAGGATCTGCACTTCTTCGACGATTTACTGATTATTAGATTTGGATTTTTCTACAGTTTCAGTGATGGTGCTTGTATTTCCCATACAGGTCAGTACTGGATTGATCCAAACCAAGGAAGCGTAAAAGATGCCATCAGGGTCTTCTGCAATATGGAGACTGGTGAAACCTGCATCTCTGCCAACCCACCCAACATTCCCCGCAAAGCCTGGTGGACGAAATCAACACCCAATGACAACAAGCCCATCTGGTTCGAGGCTGACATGAATGGTGGCACCAGGGTAAGAAGGGGATGCTTTTCTAGAAATAGCATGCATGGTGTAGTTGCTTAAAAAAAATCACTGAGCTTCTCATATGACATGTGATTTCAGTTCCGCTACGGCAACAAGGAGGAACAACCAAACGCGGTGGCCGTGCAGCTGAAGTTGCTGCAGCTTTTGTCCAAAGAGTCGCACCAGAACATCACCTACCACTGCAGGAACAGCGTTGCTTACAAAGACGAGAACAGTGGGAATCTGAAGAAAGCGCTGGTCCTCAGAGCCTTCAACGGTCAAGAACTGAGAGCCCAAGGCTCCAACCGGCTACGATATACCGTCATTGAGGATGGCTGCTCGGTGAGTCTTCGATAAATTGCCTAAATTTGTTTTTCCTGGAAAATACACTGACTGATGTCTCTGTGGTTGTCTTTAGAAATCAAGTGACGCATGGGGTCGGACGGTGATTGAGTACAGGACTCAAACTTCAACCAGGCTGCCTATCATGGACTTGGCCCCCATGGACATCGGACAAGCTGATCAGGAGTTTGGCCTGGACATCGGCCCTGTGTGCTTCTCATAAAACTAGAATCCCCAACACAGGGTTGACTGAAACTGAGTAACATCATCATCAGGAATTATAGGAAACAGGACAGGGAAGGGGGGACTTCTTTTTCTGGGAGAAAGACGAAGGCCAGATGTTTCACAGAAGTTGCTGAAGCACAGCGAACGAGAGCTTCGCAAACTGCTAGGATATAATTTATTCACCTCTTCGATAAATTCACCGAACTCTACACGAGTTCTCTGCGGTTTAGATGGAATGTAACCTTGCATGAACTGTGGAAAAGTCTTTGCAGACGAGTTAACATAAGAAGTGAAGGTTTACAGTGAATAAAAGCATTCAAACCTTTTCATTTTTATGGCTTTTTTTTTTCAGTACATGCACATCGAAAGGCCAGGATAGAGAGACAGACAGAGAGAGAGAGACAGAGAGAGTTAACAGTAGTTATTAATTTTCATTGAAAATTATGTTTGAACCTAAATTATTAAGTTTTGTGCAGAAACTCATTTAGCGGAAACCATTTGTATCTCCTTTTTAACACGACTGTAAATGCAAAGAATGACTGTAAATGACAAATTATTTGTTTATTGTTGACTATGGATGTTTGAATAAAATGTCTTTCTTTGGACTGACTCTGCTCCTCCTCAAAACCAAAGCAAGAAAAGGTGAATAAACGTTCATTTTGCTTGAAATTATGGAGGGTCACAAGTGCCAAAATGAAATGAATACATATATCATTAGATAATTAATCCATTTTAATTAATTTGAACTGGAAATGATTAATTAAATATGTTAATAATTAATACCAATTTATTTCATTTACAACATTTGTTACAGTTATTTAATTCCAATTTTAATTAAATAATTACATTTAATGAATTGCTTGTGTATTTAGTTAATTTGTTTTGGCACTCATGGCCCTCCTTACTACTACTAAAAAGAAAAACACCATCTCACCACTAGAGGGAGTCAGTGCTTTAGATTTCAGCATCTGAGCACAACAACCCAGGTGGCTTGGGTAAATAAATCCTGATGATTTTTTTTATAGATCCTCCAGTATATAAATATAAAAAAAATAATTACAAATCCAATATAAGTGTATAATTATTAATCTGACTAAATATTTTTCCGATGACAACATTTTTCAAAAAAAGACAGCCGGAGAGAGAGGGAGCGGGAAGGCGTCCTCACAGGAAGAAAAAGCCAAAGGTCAGGCAGCATATGTTTCTGGGTCGACCTCTCCTCTCCTCGCTTGCTGAAAGACGTGACACTCTCGCCATTTCCTGCTGCCCGAGCTCGCTGCACATCTGTCGAGGTGGTCATTTTTAGCCGGGCCCTACTATTTTCATTTGAAGTGTGGAAAGTTGTACCGAGCCAGATTGACAAGTGTGGCTGTGCAAACGTTTCCATCAGTTTGCTGCAAAGAACCTTTGCTGTAAATGCCGCTCAAGTCTTTCCACATTGCACCTTAGATGTACGTTATTTCTGCAAGTAAAATTCAGCAGGAGTAATTTAACAAATGAATCCCTCACTGCTTCACAAATAAAAGACATGAACTACTCTTATTCATTCATTGTACCTTTTTTAAGACCACGTTGAGCATATTACCTCATTGCAATGAGCTTATATCTTATATTTTTATACATATTCTTAAAATATGCAAATAAAGATCATTTTTATTTGCATTTAATTGATTTTCTTAAAATATCAAGAATGGCTATGGTGTGTATCTGTCACTGGTGGGTTTTATCCTGCCTGTCATGCTAAAGCAGGAGCTAAAACTTAGGGACTGAGTATGCATGTAAGAGCTTGTGGTCTGCATGTAGTCTGTGCATTTCTGACAATCTGACAACCCAAAATTTATGTTTCTCCGTTTGCATACCTTTATTCATCTCTGATTTACTCCCTTGAGTCATGCCGGCCAGGAGACTGGTCAACAACCAGCTGTCACTGAGTAAAATTGGTTGCAATTCAATTCGTTTCAATTCACTTTTACTTATAGCACCAAATCACAACAGCAGTCACCACATGGTGCTTTGTATTGTAAAGACACTACAAAAATATAGAGGAAACCCCATCAATAAAAAACCCAGTTATGAGAAAGCACTTGGTGACAGTGGGAAGGAAAAACTCCTTTTTAACAGGAAGAAACATCCAGCAGAACAAGGCTCAGGGAGGGGCAGCCATCTTGGGTTTGAGTGGGGAGTTACTAGCTGTTAGCACATTTTCTGGTTGCCTGTAGATAATAGCGTCTTAAAAAATTATATTTTGTGTCATGAAACAGCTTCTATGAGCATGCCGATGTGAACATAGAGACACTGTCAGCATCCAGGGTTTGGAAAATTTAAGCTTTGGACTAAACTTTTGGCTGATGGCACTAAATAAAAAGTGAAGCTAGGAGGGTGTGATAGATGTTTAAATATTATAACTAAGGCAGATCAGTATAACATGGAAACAATTCATGTCTATCACCCTGATGGAGTGCTAAATGAGCACTGCATGAATGCATATCAATAATGTTATTATTATAAACGGGCATGTGGAAGTGCTTGTCCCCAGAAACTGTGCAGTCTTCTGCTAATCTCAGAGAGGAAGTCATTCCTCATCTCCTGAGGAAACACTGCACATGAGCACCGAGGCTCCTTCTCCTCTTTCCACGTCCTCCCGCTCACATGCATGTTTACATTTTGGGGTTTTCTCTGCAAGGCTTTCTGTGCACGCTTCACCGAAACGACGGCCGCTGCAGTCTGCGACCCTGAGATGACTTGGCAGCGACGCCCAGATCCTGACTGGGGTGTCCTCTTGTTCGCTGAGGAGCCTCGATGAGATTTCCCAGCTACACCTTTTCCTTCCTGTGCACCCTCCAACCCCACCTCACTGACGCCCCTCTAAAAAACACTTAAAGCACACTGGGAAAGGAGCATGAGAAAGGATCAAGCCTCTGGCGTGAGTTATTCTCACTGGCGTGAAAACTCGGGGCTGACGACAAAATTCTCACCATTGAAGGACGGCGTTCAGTTTTCTCTGTCAACAAAGAGATCAGATTTGTTGGATATCCTGGGAATATGTTTTCTTGGTATTTCTTCTATAGCCTTGGCTTAATCTCATCTTGATTTCTTTTACAACTTTTCCTCTTGTTTTTACACACCTCCCACTGCTAATATCCCTTTTATTGACACATTGTTGCTGAAATCTTGTGAGATCTGAAAAAGTGATGTTAAAAAAATCCTCTAAACAATTGTTTTATAGCCAGAGACTGGATGTTAATCATATTACAGACAAAAACAGAGCAGAACTGATAAGAAACCAAAGTATTTCGAATGCAGCCTCATTTTCCAGACCCTATGGTTTGGTGGTAGTGGACAAAGTTTCCCTTCAGGGCTCCAGGAAGTCCCCTGTGAAACAATAGTCAGTGTTGACTTGTGATTTTCAGTGGCAGTTTGGTGAGGCAGCCAAAGCACCCCAATGGACACACTGGAGAGTATGTGAGTTTCAACATGATCAAGAACTGGAAAAACTAGAGACTGAAGCACCAACCGTCATGGCTGCTGACTCTTTTCTGGGTTATGAGCCCTACACATACTGCAAAACTCTATTGGATGTCTCCCCAGATGGGACTCAAACCCATACCCCCTGGTTTATGAGGCCAGGGGTGAGTGGTGCCATTTTTTACTTAAAGTGACTTTAAAGCGAGGCCATGATAGTAATGCTTCCACCTAAAATATATACATGTATTTCAGGATGTTGTGCATCACTGGGAACAATCACTTTGGATGTGAAATATAGCTTTCTGAAAAAAAGTGGTCTTGGAGCACAACTTGCCCCCAGTGCGGGGTAAGTTGGGCCTTTGAAGAGAATACCTTGGGGTTAATTGTGTCACTGATTATTAAAGTAAAACAGTATATTTTGATCTCAGAAACTGTAATGCTCTATAAAAGCTAGACAAATTCAACATGAAATTACTTTTCTAAGGTTTATTTAAAGTTATTTCACAACATCAGAGGCCAGTTTTATAAAAGTCAATAGCGCCATATGAGCACATCAAAAGTCAGTTTTATTAAACAAGGCCTAGGGTCACATGAACACATGTTCAGAACAAAATGAATCTCAAATGAAGACGAAAATAACTGCAATTCTCTTCACAGATCTGGCCTATTTCATAACATCCCACATGTTAATGCTACCCACTGCTCCCTTCTGGCTGTGGGTAGTTTTTTATGCACATCTTCTTTAGGGAAGCCTCCGTCATCATTTTCTTTCAAAGTGAAAATGAGCACCAGTGTCGGCACCATCAACCGTCTCAACCAATCCAACGTAGGTGTAGGATTTGGTGTTGCCTGCAAAGTTCACAGTGACAATCACAATTACTTTCAGATTAACATAAGTTACACGTTCTAAATAAGTAGCCAGTTTTGCTTCCCTGGGAACTCTCTGCATTTTGATAACGGAGTCATTTCTTTGTGCGTATTCAAATACCGTGAATTGGCTTCTGAGTATGAAAAAGAAATGAACACATAAAGGCTGCTAGTGCTTTTATATGTTCTACCAGCTCTTTCTCCATATGTTTGTCAAAGACTTGATTGGCAAGTCCAGATCTTTTATATTCTTTTTCTAGCCTTGTTTCTTTTCTATCTACCTTTTCCTTTACATGTATCGTTTTAACGTCATCCTGAATATGTTCATCTTCCTCGCCACCTGACGAATGGACTTCCCTTTCTCCACCTCATTCACTCTGTCCATGTCTTCTAAAGGAGTGGAAGCCCTGCCTGTCCTCCTTATTATAAGTCCTTTGCATGTCTATTTCTATTTTTGGTCTGAAATTAAGAATGTCCCTGTGAAAAACTGCAAAAAAACAATCTACAATTACAATAAAACAATATGTTTAAAATATTTATAATTTGGGGGAGTTGTGGCACTGGCACAACTTAACCCAGGCCCCTTACCACAAATCATGCCAACCCCAACATTTTGAAAAAAGAAGAAGCATGGCATATAGACTCATAGTGTAGCTTACCAAAGGACTAGAAAATTTGGGAAATGTTTTCAAACTTGTCTATAACTGTTCAGACAAAACAATCAAAAAACCTTGATTGTAGAAATTTTACTTTGAGGCAAATGGGCCTATTTCTCATGCAATGAGGCTCTCTTCTTTGCAGGATGAGTAAAATGGCTGACTCTTCAAAAATGTACTGCCACATGATCAATTTCTTCTATGGCTCCCTAGAAAAAAGGGGTGGCACAAATCACCCCACTTTCCCCTATGTGCAGAAGTCTCCAACCAGATCTCATTTCTCTATATTTTTCTTCCAAGAAGTCAGACTTTCTTGTCATTTTTAAAAGTGCTGTTGAGCATTATTTCTTCAGGCTTTTTGAATGTCTTTCAATGTGTTTCTTTGTATATTTGCTGCTTTTTCACTGACCATTTATGGAGAAATCTTTTTGTTTGTTAAGCCACTTTAACACAATATATGACTCATTCAATCATAAAAAAGCTCCTAACTCAAGAGATGAACCAGTGTTGTGTCTGCACATAAGAGCTAAGGCTCAGTGTGTCCTTAAAAAAAGATTTGAGGAAACTGGACAACACAAGTGCAAGGCCTAAAAAACTATCTGAAGCCTCATCAGAAATGGTCTCACTGGAAAGGCGGGTGTAAAGAAGCCGTTCTTAAAGAAGGGAAACAGGGAGAAAAGGCCGAAGTATAAAAATTACACGAAACGTCTGGTTAAAATCCTCACTAATATGTTTCTGTATGCTATATTTAAAAGATGATGGAGGCTGTGTCATAGTTTTGGGGCTGAATTTTCAACCAATGGTGTTGGAGAGCTTGTCAAAATTGATGGAATACGATCTGGGAAGCCTGGAGAACTATTCCTGAAGAAATGAGGGTTGAATTAACATTTTTGCACAGTACTGTATGTTACAGTAACGACTATCAGCTGTACTTCTCTTTATTCTCATTTTGGCTAAAGTGCACCTTTTTTTTAGTTGTTGTTGTTGTGGGTTTCATGACAGCTAAAAAAAAAAAAGTAGTCCTGGAGCCAGCTGTGTTGTAAAACTCTTTACGGCAACGGTGTTTTTATTTTTTTTGGGGGGGGGGGGGGGGGGGGGGTTGTATCAACACTTTCATTCACATGACTAAAAACGTCTTTTCTTTTTGAGCAGAAGGTCAACAGTGGTGTTTTTTTTTTAACACCCTGTGCCGTAAATCCACAAATCCGCCTTTTAATTGATTTAACTGATTAGATATTTTCCAGGAGAAACTCACTCATATGGTGTGACAGGAAACATTAAGAATAGATTGTAAACCTAAACCGTGGGAACTCACTGACATCACGAAACCTCAGTCAGATTTGAATCTAAATGGTACTGTTAAATCTACATACAATACTTTATAAAAGTAAGATTTTACCTGGGTTATTGTTTAAGATCATGTATCTGTACATGCCAAAGCTCCAGGCTGGTGTCTTTTGTTTTGTTTTGTTTTTAATCTCTTTTTGAGATGGTATTTAAAGTCAAACATCTCACATACACACAAAAAGACAGTCACGTTTATGGATTCTGCCCCTAATACACCCCTCCTCCACCAGCTGTGATGGTAGCTGATCAAAGGGGAAATGGGCCGCTATAGAATCCCACCTTTTCCCAGATCCTGGGAGGAGCCTGCGCCTGGTGGCAAAGAGAAGAACAATGGCAGGAAACTAGGAGAGGAGCTAGGGAGTTCCTGTTGGCAAGATGATCCTGAAGACGAGAGTGATGGCACGCCTCGTACAAGTGGACACTGGCCCGCTGCCCTGAGCAGGAGGAACTGTGCTCTTTAAAACTAGAATAAGGTTATTGTTTGAGATGTTTTCAAGTGTTTGATTCAAAATGACTGATGTTTGCAAGGAGGGATGTCTTAGATGTCCTGCTGCAAAATATAAAAAACCCCTGAATATCAGAACACAACTGTTTGCAAGGTAAACAAATGGTAGATGTTATAGTACCTATGGTTCATTTAGACTAGCATCAAGCAGGGCTCCACCTAACCCAAGGGGTACTGCTGCAGTGGGTGGAGGAAGATGGAAAGATTAGCTCAACTATTACAGTTAGAACATTACATGGATCTTAAGTTAAATTTAAAGTTAAGGAGTTCAATTGAACAGATAAGGAATAATTAGGTTTCTTTTTTCATGTTTTCAACATTTTGATACTAGAGTCCGAACAGATTCCAACATAAAAAACTGTTGCGTGATTTGCCTCCAGTAATCTAAAGACTGGGCAGCACAGTGGCACGGTGGTTAGCACTGTTGCCACACAGCAAGAAGGTCCTGAGTTCAATTCCAACATCAGGCCGGGGTCTTTCTGTGTGGAGTTTGCATGTTCTCCCCGTGTTTGCGTGGGTTCTCTCCGGGTGCTCCGGTGCTTCCTCCCACCATCCAAAGACATGCAACTTGTGGGGATAGGTTAACTGGATAATCCAAATTGCCAGTAGGAGTGAATGTGAGTGTGAATGGTTGTCTGTCTCTGTGTGTTGGCCCTGTGACAGACTGGCAACCTGTCCAAGGTGTACCCCGCCCCTCGCCCTATGACAGCTGGGATAGGCTCCAGCGCCCCCCGCGACCCTGAAAAGGATAAGCGGAAGCGAATGGATGGATGGATAATCTAAAGACTGATTTCCATCTGAAGTATTGTCTAAAGGGTTAATGAAACATGTGCAAAAACAGAGTCTGTACAATTCTAATAAACTTGAAAGGCAACATTTGGTGTGACCATCTTTATTCACAGTCTGAACTCTCTTAGGCAGCTTCCAAGTCATTTCTTTAAGTAGTCTTCAGGAATAGTTCTCCAGGCTTCTTGAAGGACATTCAAAGCTCTTCTTTGGATGTTTCTTGTTTTGTTCTGTTCTCTGTCAACATGATCTCACACTGCTTCAATAATGTTGAGGTCCGGGCTCTGGGGAGGCCGATCCATGGCTGATAGTGGTATACTGTGTGTTTTTATATACAAGTATGATTTTACTGCATTGGCAGGGAGTTTGGGATCATTGCCAGTCAAGTGCCTTAAGATACAATTTCAAATTGTTTTGCTAGGTTGTCTGTTATATGTCTTGTTATGCTTGAATGATTCATACGTCAGTGTTACGTGGCTTAACAAACAAAAAAAATTATTTTGAAAATGGTCAGGTACAAGGCCTGGACTGAAAAATGAGTAAAAAAAGCAGTGATGTCCAAAGAAAACCTTGACAGGCCTTCAGAAAGCTTGGAGAAACATTGCTTAACATTACTTTTTAAAAAGTGACAAGAAAGTCTGTCTTTCTCCAATATATAAGAAATGAGGGTTGGCTCAAGACTTTTGCACAGCACTGTACCTGTGCTTTATTTTAGCTGAGCTCACTTTTGGATTTTGCCTTGAAATAAAATGATTAAGCTGACTAGTTTGACACCTGTCTGGTTATAAGTGCCCTCCTGCAAATGTGATAAAAATGTCTCACCCTACAGCAACAGAGTATTAACGAATGTTTTTCCTCCAAGATAATGGCTCGAACTTCATACAGCTGCAGAGGACAAAAAGAAAAAAAAAACAGAAACGGCTCAGTAGGATTAATTAATACTGCCTTAAGAAAGGCGGTATTCTGTCATGGGTCTTCCTAGCTACACCCCTGGTTGGCTAGAACTCGGGAAATGAACTCTCAACAAGATATATTCACACATTTGATCGTGACGTTCCTTTTGGAGCCTCTAAAGTCGACAACGAAGTGCTGACATCACGCTGCGATGAGTTGCTTAGATAATTCATGACCTTGCGGCGGTCTAAGAGGGCCGTGCAGCAAGCGGCAGACTTCCTGTGGTCCCACCCAGGCCCGGGTCACATCCACACAGCCGGGGCCACATCGCTCACCCCAACCCTTGCGCTGTACACCCTCCACGCCCTCAAGCACAGCCAAGAACTCATTCCATTGTTCTCAGGAGTGAAACATCCTCATGCACAAGTGGCCAGAACAGCACGCCATGGGCCAGATGTGCGTATGGTATGTGTATGAACAGGGCAAAGCATTGTTTTCAACAAATACAAAAAAAACCTAAGAGAAGTTTCTAATGAAGTGCAGTTACTGGAAATTGTTTCAGCATATTGTTTCAAGCTTGAGTCATTCTTCCATGAAAAAGTAAACTGATTCTCGCTATTTTAACCTACTGCAAAATGTGCTTGGCATGATGCACAGTATGCTGTCCATCCAGCTTTTGGAGCTATATGCTCACCGGTGGTTGGTGTCATCACATTTTCTGTGACAGAACACCTTCTTCCCGCATTTCTGAGCTCATTCAGACCTCTTCAGCATTCCTAACATACCGCCCATGATGCTAGGAAGGTAGATCTCACTGTCTTTTATATCAGAGGGATTTTCCAATCATACACCACAGTCATGACAAATGGGAAGCGGGGAGTTTCCTCTTTCAAGAGAGGAAAAATCCATTTGACTGACCCAGAAACTCAGATGATAAACTATTAACTTACTTCAACTGCATGACGGGCTTATTGGCATTTCTATTCACTTGTTTCAGTGTCTGTTAATTGTTTTTAGTGCAGTATATGATCACTTATATCATACAGAGCGTAATGCAGTATTATGAACTGAGCCATCAACCATTTAATGCAGAGGTTCTGAACCCTTTGGCACGTGGCACATCCCATTTCAGAAGCTTAGAAATGGTTTCTTAAGGAAGGAAAACAATAAGAAAATGCTGAGGTATGAAAATTACACAAACTGGACTGAAAATCAGTGACAACGGATCTGATGGACTGAAGAATCCACATTTGATTGAATTCTCATTCTAATAATTAACAATAATTACTGAGGAGGTCAGGAGAGAGTTACAACAGTAAAACATACGCTTTAAAACACAATGGCGGCTGTGGCATGGTTTGGGGCTGCATTTCAGTCAGTGATGTTGGAGATCTTGTCAAAACTAATGAATTATGAACACAGAAAAGTACCACCAGATATTGATCCAACATGCAGTACCATCTGGGAAGCATCTGATTGGCAGCAGCTTCATTTTTCAGCATGAGAATGATCCCAAACACACTGCCAATGCAGTAAAATCATACTTGTATATAAAAACACACAGTTTAACACTATCAGTCATGGATCGGCCTCCCCAGAGCCCGGACCTCAACATCACTGAAGCAGTGATCATGTTGACAGAGAACAGAACAAAAGGCAGAAACATCCAAAGAAGAGCTTTGAATGTCCTTCAAGAAGCCTGGAGAACTATTCCTGAAGACTACTTAAAGAAATTATCTATGTTTGCTAAGCCAGCTAGCTAGTATAATGTTATTTAAATAAAGACACATCTGGCTCCAAAAAACTCACACAGTGTTTTATCATCTAGTGGTCCCTTTTCCTTTTTTTTTTTTTTTTTTTTTTTACCAAAGTGCTAAGAAAAGCTAGTGGATAAAGATGGAGTGTGATTAAAATTACTCTGAATTTTTCATTATTAATAATTATTAGAATTATTATACGTTTACTCTCAGTCAGATTTAAAGAAATGTTTCTTCTGACATTACAGAGCAAAGCCAGCATTGCATGGTTTACTGATAACTGAAGGTCCTAGTCGTACAGCAACTTAATTGGTAATTACTTTGCCCAACGATGCAGCGATGCAGAGATACAGTTATGATTAAACATTTACATCCATTCATCACGGGCATGAACGTCATGGTAATTTTAGACTCTTAATGATTTGAACTGCTGACCCAGAGCATGATGCTACCACCACCAGCTGGTACAGTTTTCTTAGGTCTGAAAGCCTTACCTTTACTCCTCCAAACATACCTCTTGTCATTGTGACTCAATTTGTCAATCTTTGTCTCGTCTGACCATAGAACTTTTTGGCTTGTCCATGAGGGCATCTGCAAATTTCAGTTGAGCTTGAAGGTGTCGACTTTGGAGCAGGAGTTAGTTTCTTGGTCGGCACCCTTTCAGTCCATGATGATGTAAAATTTTCTTCACTGTCTTCACTGAAGACAGTTCAGGCTTGAGCCTTGGTGGTCCCTGGATTGTTCCTCTCATCTAAGGATGGAAACTTGGGTCTTCTTCCAGAATTGTCTAAACTGATGATCTTTGAATCTGCGGTTGTTTAGAAATGGCTCCACGAGACCTTCCCAACTTGTCAAATCTACAATTCTCCTTTTTAGATCTTCACTGATTTCCTTGGAGTTTCCGATTGTTTTGAGTATTTATCAGTACAATAAATGTTGTTAAAAAATCCTTCATAGAGAAACTACCAGTTGTAGTCACTAATGAGACATTAACAGGCCTTAACCTTGTCAAGTAAAAACTAATCGTAGAGTCTTCAT
The DNA here is from genome assembly GCF_001858045.2 of Oreochromis niloticus. Lineage (NCBI taxonomy): Eukaryota > Metazoa > Chordata > Actinopteri > Cichliformes > Cichlidae > Oreochromis > Oreochromis niloticus. Next base: position 21,001,856 of record NC_031986.2, read on the forward strand.
TACCACCAAAGATTTAATTGAATGTCTATAACTGAGCTTGTATGTAAACGTCAGGCATCCAGTCTTGTTTTTAAAGTCATTAAAGATGTATGCTGTACAGTCATTCTACTCTGAAAAAAGAACAGTTCAAAGAAATCATTAAAAACACCAAATTAACATCACATTCATGCCCAAGATGAGTGGTTGTAAGCTTGTCTACATCCCACACAGTCCAAGGCCTAATTTAAATCTCCACCTTAAGGCCTGAACTGTCACACACTTAATTGATGCCAGCTGTGTATGAAGCAATAGTGCTTAACTGTGCTTGATGGTTTGAAATGCTGTGAACAGGAATGAGACCGCACTTTGTGACAAATGCCTTGGCGTTACTTTGACAGTCTCAAAGCATGTTTCACACACATGGATTTGTGACTTTTACTTTGATCATGACCACCTAAGGACTACCTTCCTTATTTGAACATCAGCTAACAGTAACAGATGTTGTGCATTTTTATACCAGTCTATCCCTTAACAACAGGAAATTACTCCAGATCAGTGCATCAGCTACACTGAATTAAATCTACTTGTGGCAATGCCAATATGGGACAGATTTATGTGACGATTTCTGCCACATCTGCAGGATTGTCGCCAAACATGAGCGCACATGTGTCTCTGTTAAGTCACGTCCTGTGGAAATGGCCTTGACAAATTCACAGAACTGCTACTGACTGCTGGAAACCAGGGGACAAAAACATGCATTAAAGTTTCAGTGAAGGCATGAGGAAGTTAAAGCAGTATTAGTCATGAGGCTGAGGAAGTGTTTGCTACCAGCACACAAGAGCCGACGGATCAGGAGTTCAATGGCAATGTATTCTTAGAAACAGGAAGCCTGCAATGCATCCAGTGGTCTGATTTCCATCGAAGTAATTACAGATGGGTGCAGCTTATCCAGTGGTGCTGTGATAGGTAAACAGGAAATACACAGATCTTTACTGATCTTGCGCTGATGTTTTTACATGTGCGTTGCTTCAAGCTGAATTTGCACCTCTGACTTTATCTCAGTTTTAAAGGAAGCCCATGCTACCGAAAACCTCACAGGATATCACATCCTCTAATTTTGATGCAACTTATTAAACTTACTTAGCTCTAGTATTGCAGAAATGTTTCTGCAGAAAATAACAAGGGAGGGGACGATTTCATGATTACCGTAATGATGCTCCAAGCACTGCTCAAAAACCCGCAGATAACAGGAGTCCTTTGTGGATTGAGGTCATGACTATGAAAGGCATGTGAGATCGTAAAAAAAACAAAAAAACACTGGTCGTGCACACATGCTTTTCATCAATGTGCGTTCTCCTTGCAAATGAATCTGTTTAGGAGGAAAAGTAGCCGGTTAAGTGCTTTTACAGCTTCTCTCTTTTGAAATTAATAAAGTATGCACTGTACGGACAGATATAGTCTTTTTCCTTTGGGACTTCCTAATGGTACCTGCTCACATACATTCTGGATGAGAAGCAGACAGTAACACACCCTGCTTTGTGTGGAAACAATATTCATTGCAGTGGGAAACACTTTCTGAAGTCAAGGAAATCCCACCCTTAAATAAATATGTGGGAAAGATGGTTAAGATGGTTAAAGATGGTCTTGCATCTCAGTTTAAATCAGCTTGTTTTTATTTACAGCATTATTTCTCCAGTTTAAATGAGTGCCGTTAGGATTTATCCAGGAAATTGTTACAAAACAAAAAATCACAAAAAACTGAATGAAAAAAAGCCACAAAATACAAACTGTACAACAGCCCAAATTACTTAAGCTCTTCTTTCTGACTAACAAAAAAAATTTGGTCTTGTATTCATGTTTTACATCTGCTTTAACAGTTCAAAATACATAGCACTAACGTGAAACCATAAGACCAGCTTACCAGTCAGGTTGTCAATACACTACATTTACATTCTAAAAACAGTGCATCTGAGGGCGTAAGGCCACAGTCACACAATTCTAAGAGACCAGTCTGCAACCATTTGGGAGCCATGAGATAAAAATGTGTATTCCCCTACAGGGTTGTAAGTGGTTGCTGACAACAGGCAGGAGAAACAACCGGCAGTGCTGCATGAAAAACTCTCTATGCTTTGGTCCCTGGCGGATAGTTGCAATCACTTGTAGTTTGCATGTAAGATGCCAACTAGTCTGCAAACACTCAACAACTACTAGCGCTAGTGCTCGACTAGTAGTTGATGAGTGTTCAGGTCACCGTCTTGCATTCCAACTATGCACGACTGTGGTATTCTGCCAGCAGCCAAAATTGTGAAAAGGTGTTTTTGGTGCAGCACCTAGCAACAACAAGCAACCTCCATTAACTATTCACCAATACACATTTTCTCCTAGCAACTGGAGTTTACGAGGGGGTCAGGAACTGGTCTCTTGGTCTGTGACTGAGACCTAATATAAAACATTACTCTGACTAATGTGACATCAAAGGCCTGTAAAATATCATATATATCAAATCATATATAGACTGCTTACATTGCAAAAAAATCTCTCTGTGTTCTGGATATTTTGTGATCACAAAGCAATTATGACCAGTATAGTGTACTGTGTTTGTAAGGAAACTTCCATGGTAATCACCTGGTCTGGTAGCGTAGTTTTTGTAACAACATGTTTTCTCACTCACGCAGAGATGAGAAGTAGCCATGGTTATGTATCCATAACTACCAGGGCCAGAGGAATTTTAGCCGGTTAGCTTCATCAGGGAATCGAACAGCTAGCATGGCTCTGTCAAAAATTAGCCATTAGGTTACCAGCTAACTTTAGCTAGCTATATTTCAGCTTGATATTTATTATTTATTATTTACAAAGGAAATACAATCATGTATATCAGTCTTCTCATTCTCACCAAAAAGTAGTTTGCAAATTCCAAACTACTAATTCAAGAAATCAAAGCTGAGAATCCACGAATAAAATATTATAATATAAGCCAGTGTTAAAGATTTCTTTAACACTGCAAAGTGCAGTTTGTTCTTCTGAGACACAAAGCACTGTGTACTAGAGGATTTATTGTCCCACAATATTTAAAATATTAATTAGATTTGCTTTAGCAAGATTTAATTAATAAGTTGTAGTAGACACTGGTAGGAAGATTTGTTCCCTTTGGAAATTAAATTGCCCAAAACTTTCCCACAAAAGTACCCACTCCAGAGCAAATACTTCTGGAAAACTGCTGAGGGTCCTTATTCGTTAAATTCAGAACAAATGCCATTAGAAAAAAAAAATCTAGCATAAAATTAAAGAACAGCAAAGTTCTGTGTGTCCTCTCAAGCAAGTCAAACAAAAACTCACCATGTAGACTGTCACAGCCAAGAGCTGTTTTCCCAAAGATTTCTCTGTGTTCACATTGCTCTAGAATTATCTGCTACATGGACACAACCGCCTGTTGCAAGTGAAAAATATAGATTCCCCCACTGGTTAGAGAGTGATTACTGGAGGTTGCTGCCTGCTGCTAGGTGAAATCGATCACAAAGAGAGACCAAAACCCTCCTTGTGATTGTTTTTGTCACTAGCAAATTGCTGTGGTTGCCTGTAGTTTGCATGGTGGTTGCCAGATGGTTGCAAACTGGTCTCTAGGCTGGGGCCATCTGACTCTACATTGCCATGCATCACATATTTGGCAGTTAAGTAAAGCCTCAATAGGGCTGGAAATACTTTTTGCAATCAATTGCAATTCTTTTGCAAAAGAATTCAGGTTTAAAGCATTTTAAAATTATATTTTCCTCATATCAGACCTGCGAGCTATGCTGTCGTCTTCTACATGACAGCCTCACGCTTGTGATCCTAGACAAACCTATTGGCTTTCACTGTTGTTTCCCGCATGTTGTCCCATAAAATTTCACCCCACCTTGCACCTGCACCGAAAACCAGCAGTGGAAAGGTGCTTCCTGTTTTTAAAGGCCAGAACCAGCAGCTCTACAGGACAGTTTTGTCTTTTAATCTCAGACATATACAGTTTCCCCCCATTTACTTGATTTAAATGACAGTAACAGTGAGAATGACAATAATTATCAGTGCATTGTGTGAAATAAGTGATCCAGAAGTTATGAGTTTATGTGACAATATTGCTATATACAACGAATGGTTTATAACTGAAACTAATGAAAACAACATTATGTTAAGTCCCTTACAACATGTCATTCATACACAATCAAATTTATGTACAAACATATCAATCACGTCTCCAGCATTTTGGAATAAAACAACAGTGAGCCAAACCAGTATGCTTATCTATTAAGTATTAACTTAATAGAGATTGGAGCTGTCGCCAAGCCAGGCAAAATTATTTTGTGGACCTCACTCAGAAAACAAGAACTACATAAATAGAAAATTTACCTCAAAGATGAGTTCAGTCCTCGTCCCATGCTGCATATCTTTAATTGACAAACAGCTAAAGCATAATTGACATTTTGCAAAGCGAGCAGGTTATTTTTGAATGTGTCTTTTTATCCGTTTCTATTTTAGTTTACGTTATTTTACATGTACTTTACAGATGCCACTGATAATCACTACAAATAATATAAATAAAACTTCTTGCTCTTCATGCTTGCCATTCAGCTTAATAGTAAACAGCTACGACACTGAGCTCCTCCATGAAACTTGAAGTGTCAGAAGGAGTGATGATAGAGGAAGCAGTATTTCACTTAGTTTACCGTCTATTTTTAAATTCCATCAAGCTCTTGAAAATGCCCAGAAAAGATATCCGCACAATACAAAAAAGAAATATTCTCTAGGTTATCTGCACAGTGCAGTACACTTTATTGTTGTTTAATGGTATTATCTTCATAGGATCTTAAGTCTTTGTTCTCACAGTCCTTCTAATGAAGTGAAATATGGGAGGGTGTCTTTTGGTTTTGTTTTTTGCTTTGAAAATGGAAAAAATACCTCTGTTAGTTCTCAAAATACTTTGGGAGGAGAGCAAAACAGTAAGTCGTGAACCTGAAGAGCTTCACACAAATGGGCTGTCCGATCTGAATATGTCTGAGTAGCTCTTGCCGTTCATGTGCTCAGTGTGACTCTCGATGCTGTAGCATCGGTGGACTTCGGTCAGCGATGACGCCACGTAGGAGGCCGAGCGGAAGATGTCAGCGTTGGCGAAAGTACCGGCAAACTGCATCCGCTGTTGATTCCAGTATCTCCGGAGAATGCTCTGAACCTGCAAAAGGAGGAACAAAGACGGTGAGAGAAAAATCCGTGGTGGTGTTTTGACTTATCTCCAAGGGCGGTCCTAGCCTGTTTGGTGCCCTGGGCGAACACTCCCTTTGTGCTCTATTTGGAAGCAAATAGAGCACAATTCATGCAGTCGGGGTCATAAGTTCACTTCCACTCATCATGGGCATGACTGTCATGGCAATGATGTGCTTTTAATGATTTCATTGAACTGTTCTTTTTCCAGGGTAGAGTGATTGCACAGCATACATATTTCATAACTTTAAAAAAACAAGAACAGGATAGACAAATTTGAATGTATTTTTGGAATTTCAAGAACTAGAAACTACTGAAACATCAGCATCACTGTCCACAGTAACGCCTGTTTTACATGGGCTGAGCTGACCAAGAAAGACGTCGCTGCTCCAAAATCAACACCTTTAAGCTAGACTGAAAGCTTCATGGTTGGATTAAAAGATTGAGCTGTTTGGCCACAGTGACAAGAGACAAGAGGTATGTTTGGAGGAGTAATTGTGAGGCTTTCAAAGCTAAGAACACTGTACCAGCTGTCAAGCATAGTGGTGGTAGCATCATGCTCTGGGGCTGTTTTGTTGCCAGTGTTGCAAAAAAGTTTTGCACAAAATGGTTGAAATAATGAACGAGGAGGAGTACTACCTCCAAATTAATCAACTTCACCTCAAATCAAAAGTTAGGCAGTTAAAACTTGGACACAGTTGGGTGGGTCCAACAGGACAATGATCATAACTGGTTTTGGAATAATTAAAGCAGGCTAACATCAAGTTTCTGGAATGAGTCAGAATGTACATTTTGACACTGTGTGGTCAGAGAAAACTGTCCACTCAAACCTTTTTTTCCAAAGTCATTAAATGTGTATACTGTACAGTCATAAAGTCTTTAAAGAAATCCTCAACCACAACGTTCATGCCCAGTATGAGTCGATGTGTTTGAGCATAGCTGCACATTTTAACTCCAATCACCTGATTCATTATTACATGAGAACCTTTTTTATTTTTGTAATTTTGACTCTGTATATGACAACAGTGGTTCTTAAATCAAACAATCAAGAGGTGATTAAAGTGCAGACTTTCAACTTTAATTCAAGGGGTTTTACAAACATTTCTACATTAACTGTTGAGAAATTACAACAATTGTTATACACAGTCGCCGATTTTCATTTAAGTTGAACAAACTAAGGTAATTTTATATGTAAAGGAATTGTTTAAAGACTTGGATGCAATCAAATCTATAACTCATGGACCTCACTAAATGCTGCATTTCATCCCTCAATATGTTTTGCTTGGCTTTAGGTCAGCTAACTTATCATCTGAATAATATCCAATTTCTTGAAGACTATAGCTCTGCACACTTACAGATTCCTCCTGCTACTCCTATCAGCTGTCACATCATCAATAAACCAGTCTCACTAATGATGGCGTCCTTCAGAGCAGAATTTTCTTTGACCTCTTAGTGGGAATTCCAGGGAAAAGCTACTAGCAAATGGAAATCTGCCCCATAACTTTCATCTGCTTAACTTGTCACGGAGTAAGTTTGAAGTTACAGAGAAAGAGCAATTAATTATTTTTTATGGAAGAATCGGCAACTGTTCATTTATTACTTTGCTCAATTACTCACCTCCCCGTTGAAGAAGCAGAATATTGTCGAAACCAAGAGACCCTGAATAAAAAAAAAGAAAGTTTATTACGTAAAATATGTGCTAATATTAACATTATTCTGCCTCTTTCTCTGATGCATGGACTGACCTGGTAGTGCATCAGGATGTTCATGATGTAGTGATAGATCTCAGAGTGGCCATCAGGTTTATATGGGAGCAGGACAAACTGGATACCAAGAAGAGGGATGAGAATGAGGGTGGCTCTCACAGCCCTCATGTAGAGGCTGGACTCGGCCTGGTGTGTCACTCGCAGCTTGGTGATGAGAACCCGAACGATGTTCAGCAGGAAGAAAAGGTTCACCTGGAGTCAAAGTAGGCACACACAACTTTTTATGGAAATAACAGATGCAGATTAAAAGGACAGGAGAGTTCTTATCAAGTCAACACCAAAAGAAAACCTGTGCCAGACCTTCAGAAAGCCTGCTCATAAAGCAAAATACATAGCATACAAAATACAAGCAAAATAGGTGGTTCTAGAGTTTTATAAATTAGTGTATATAGTGAAGTACACCATCTTAATTCCTTATGACAGCTTCCACAATTTTACCTCTTTATCAGATAGATGTGTTTTGTTCTTTTGTACATTTGTTTTGACCCCTGCCTTCTTTAACATACCTTTGCCTCCAAGTCCATACTTTCTTCTTAATACAGCTTGAATTATTTTGTGCATCATACATCATCAGTGCAGTGTTTACATCAAATAAACTGAAAATTTTCAAGGTTTGTTGGTCATAATTTACTTTAGCATATAAAGTGGTATTGTTTGCTTTCAATGCAATTGGTATGGAAGTACTGGGAAGCAATGAACTGGTTCTTGTGAAGTGCTTTTCTACTCCACATAAGTACTTAAAGATTGGAAATGCGTCGTTCATCCATTTACCTCTTTTCATATGCTCCTTTCTATATAACATTAACACTCGCAAGCAACTTGGAGCTAGCATCTTGTCCAAGAATATTTGGATAGCCAGAGATCAAATCCCCAACCTTTCATTTAGTAAGTGATCTACTGTACCCTCTAAGCTACAGCCACCCAGGTTATTTCTGCATGAGACAGATTCAACAAAGAGGTGGAAACATTCCTCAGAGATTTTGGTCCATGTTGACATGACAGTATGACACAGTTGCTTCAGATTTATCAGCAGCACATCCCAAAGATGCTCTGTTGGATCGAGGTCTGGTGACTGTGGAGGCCATTAGAGTACAGTGAACTTATTGTCATGTTCAAGAAAATATACTGAGATGATCTGAGATTTTTTATCCTGCAGTCATCAAAAAATGTGTGCACTGTGGTCATAAAGGGATGGGCATGGTCCGCAACAATACTTATTTGGTGCTTAGGGGCCCAAATGTGCCAAGAAAATATCTTGAATATCATTACACCACCATCAGCAGCCTGACACATTGATGTAAGGTGATCCTATAAGGATGGACTGTAGACTCGGTTTCCTGTTCTTAACTGACAGGATAGACTGGTGTGGTCTTCTGCTGCTATTAAGATGCTCTCCTGCGTACCTTGGTTGTAACAAGTGGTTATTAGAGTTCTTTTCCCCTTCCTGTCGGTTCAAAGCAGTCTGACCATTCTTCTCTGACCTTTGACATTAACAAAGTATTTTCACCCAGAGAACTGCTGCTAACTGGACATTTTCTCTTTTTCAGACCATCATGGTTGTGTGGGAAAATTCCAGCAGATCAGCAGCTTCTGAAATACTCAGACAAGCCCGACTGCCACCAACAAAAACTTGACACGTGAAAAGTCACTTAAATCACCTTTCTTCCCAATTTTGCTGCTCAGTTTGAACTTCAGCAGGTTGTCTTGATCATGCCTACATGCTTAAATGCACTGAGTTTTTAAAAGTCAGGAAAATGAACTCTGTCCACCTAACAGAACTTGTTGTTATCTTTCTTTGTTGTGTGTTGATATGCAAAAGTAAACCTGGATTCAGAGTTTAGTACTCACCACCAATGCAGCACAGATGGGTCCATGGATAATGTAAAGCAAGGAAGTATTTATGTTGCACCTGTGAGGGAACAGATCAGATCGTTATATCCAGATGGGATGGGAACACGTGATATCTGTTGAAATGATGTATGAATCCAAAGACTCACTTGTCACTGTAGTAAAAGTTACGCGCTATTGAGTATATCACTGCCGGCATGATTGGAAAGCCTGTGAAATCAATAATGTTGTGTGACATTTGTGTTTGATAGCCAGGAAGTATGCACGCATAAATATTCACATGTCTTTAACTTACCCCAACCCAGCAGATAATACCAAAGGAGATGCTGTTCTTCTGCAAACACAGCCACAACTATCAGAGTATGCAGGTAGATGCCCTCACAAAGCATCCAGAAGTAGTTACAGCTCATAAGGTACATATGGATGAACTCCATCAGTGTGCAGCTTATCTGCAGGAAAACAAAATCAAATGTGTTTTTACATCACTTAAACAAATGGAGCCTGGGTTACTATCCAATATAAAAGGTGGAAAAGCAGGTCACTCACAGAGTCAGCATATTTGTGTCCTTGCTTCGCTAACGTTGTGAGCACAATAACGGTCGCAATCGAGTTAAGCATGAAGGAGAGAAAGAGGTTTTTGTGGAGAGTTATCCTTTGGCAGCTCAGACTCCTGATGGTTATTAGAAAAGAAGACACATTAAAATTTTACTTTTGAATCACAGATTTGTCCATAAAGTCCCAACAAGCACCACTGAGACACCGACCCCATCTCCCCAGTCAAAACAGGTCCAGGCATCATGCCAAAAACTGTATCAGAAATGGACGGATGTTGACAGTGTTCGTGCATAGAAATAAAATGTTTGTTGTTGCAATAAGGAATGCATTCTGTAATTAATTATTATTATTATTACTTAGGGATTTCTTTCTAACAGTTTCGGGCACTTTCAAATGTCAGCTTGTTAGCCTTTAAACAGTTGTTAACTGCTGAGAATGTGCAAGATCTGATTCACGTGCCTTAAAATCTAGTTTCTCCTGCATTGAAAGTTAGTAATAACAAACTAATAATGTTATCTACTACTTGGGTTTCTAAATGGCCCTGATGAGATAGGAAAATTAAATGTATTTAAAGCTACAAAGAAGAAAAACAATCTATGGCAATTTAAATTGTGGAGATTTAAGGGAATAAAAAGCAGAATTTAGCAAATTATATGGGACATGAAACACTGGGATTGAAAGTTTAAAAGCTTTTTAGTAATTAACCTTTTCTTTAATTTAAGTCCTATGACTTTTCAACACATTTATGTAATTAACATACATTTACAATGAAACTTGGTCTCATTTGTTGTATGTGACTTGTCTCCATTGACTCCTTGCTTTCTGTTGTCAGCATTACAAGCCTCTGCTACTTATTACAAAACAATTCAGAGAGAAAATGCAGAGAAGCTGGGTACACTGTCGTCATAAAGGGATAGACATTGCCAGCAACAATACTCAGGAAGGCTGTGGTGTTTAAAAGATGCTCAGTTGGTACTAAGGGGCCCAAAGTATGGAAACAAAATACCCCCACACCATGACACCACCACAAGCCTGAACTGGGCATGAATATTGGGCAGGATGGATGAAAGCATGGATATGCTTTCATGTTGTTTTCATCATTCTGACCCCACCGTGTTAATGTCATAGCAGGGCACATCAGACCAGGCAACATCTTTCTTTTTCTTCTTCTATTGTCCAATTTTGGTGAATTGAAGCCTCAACCTCATGTTCTCAGTTGACAGGAGTGGCTTAGAACTGCTGCTGTAAGTCATCTGTTTCAAGACTGAGGTGTTTTTCTGCATACCTTGGTTACGACAAGTGGTTATTTGAGTTATTGTTGCTTTCTTATTAGCTTTAAGCACTAAAGCCATTCTTCTCTCAAGACATCGTCACCCAGAGAACTGAAACAGACTCTTTTTTCCCCCCCGATCACTCTATGTAAACTCTAGAGATTGCTGTGTGGCAAAAAGCTGAGCAGATCAGCATTTTCTGAAATACTCAGTCCCGCCTGTCTGGCACCAACAACCATGTCACATTCAAGTCACTTAAATCAGCGATCCTCAGTTTTCACTTCAGCAGGCACGTCTACACGCCTAAATGGATTGAGTTGCTGCCACGTGATTGGTCGCAAAGATATTTGCATTGCATTTGAGTTGTGTACCTAATAAAGTGGGTGTACAAAATCTTAACTAATCACAGTAAGGGCAATAGAAAAGATAAAATATAAAAGAATATACTAGAAAATATAAACAAGAACAGTGCCAGACTTACTTAAAATGGAAAAAAATTCCTAGTGAAATCAGCAAAGACAGCAGCGAAAGTCCATGACCGATCATAACCAAGTAGAAGTGAGTCATTGTTGCCTGCTACAAAATGCAATAAATACAGGTTTGCATTAATTATTGACTATTGAAATCCATTGTGCTTTACTGATTTTATTGTACTTTGTTCACTCTTACCTCTCCGTGATGTGTGAAGTTGGCTTTGCAGTTTGTATAGTTGGTCCACGTCCTGTTGCTCTCCGGATGCCGTGCCCACTCTCCAGTCTCTGTGCAAACTTTTTGAGCCATCACTGTGAGCAGATTTGAAAATAAATCGTCATTTTATTATGTTGATACTTTGGGACTGTTGAGTTTAAACAGAAGGTGGACACCAGAGGGGAAGAGTGCCATCAAGCTAAAGGAGGAATCCAGGCTTGGTAACCCTGTGGGACTTCAGAAGCAGCTGACAGGTACCGACAGGCCAAGCAGGATGTAGCCCAGGCAGCAGCTGAAGCTTTAATTCAAACTGCACTAAACTGCATGAAAGTTCAAATCGTTTATTGACTGACTGATCGATACCGTTCTTAGCTATGTCTATAGTGATTTTACCTCTCTCAGTTTAACAACCGTAATGACATAAAGGAAAAATAATGTGAACTAATGTGAAATAATGTGAACAATAATGTGGGCAAAGAGATTTACCGTGTGTATCAAAATCATCATAGTAGTCTGGACAGTTCTGCTCTTTGACGCCAGCTTTAGTTTCATCCCAGCACAGCCAGCCGTCCCACGTCATGTTGCACATCGGCTCCGCTAACAGAGACAGAAGACAGACCGGCAAAATCACGTTAAAGAAGAAAGGCATGAAAGTTCAGTTCTGCTTTTCCTTTCATTTTAATTATTTTATAGTCATATTAACAGATTTTAGTACTGTAATACAAAACACACAATTCTTTAGGTACATATACAGATTATACTTGCAGCATTTACTGCATTACATGCCATTGAGTATTTTTATGGTGTGATACTGTACATGTCTACCACTGCTCACCAGTCGTTTTTGTTTTGTGCTGCGACTCTGTTATCCTCTGGAAACATCTGTACTGGGCCATGGTGATTTTGGACTGTCTCAACAGATCTCCGTGGTTCACTGAATGATTCGCTGGTTCCTTGTGAACGTCTTTAGCTGTTGCCTCCACCAGCATCTGGAAACACAAAATTTGCTAATGTCAGAAATGTGTAATTCAACCATTCGAGCCAGTGTTCCTCAACTTGTTTCATCCTGTTTACCTCTCATACGGAGAACCCATTCCATAAAGCACCTTTCACGCTATACTCAAAGCTAAATAATTGACTTTTTATACATAATTTAGCCATCTACTCAACTGTTATCCCATACGTTTAGCTTGGAAGTTACACTCTTACAGTAAAAAGCTTTAGTTGCCAGACAGATTTTCTCACATTGGACTCTATTTGGCTGTAAAACAAGCTCATATCATGACCCCTCCACCACTGTGCTGACAGCTGGTATGAGGTTATTGGCTTTGTGCGTTATGGCCAATCATCGCCACTGGTCTCATCTGTTCAAAGGGCACTGTTCCAGAAGTTTGGTGGTTTGTTCCGATGCAGCTTTACAAGCCTAAGCCGGGCTGTTGTGTTAGTTTTAGAGAGAAGATGCTTTCCTCTGGTAATCCTTCCATGCCACACTTGGTCATTCTTTTTCTAATTTTTGTGTCTTGGACTTTAATATTTAACGTGCTAACTGTGGCTCAGTTTGTGATAAATAAATACTGACACAATGTAAATTTGTCATGTTTTGAGGTTGTATTTACCTGCTGAGCACCAGAATACTTTTATTATGCCCTGAGAGGTGAAACCCTAGAACCAAAAGAGACTCTGCTTTCTTTTTACTGTGGCTGTGCTCTGACTTGATCTACTACAAGTTCTGTAACTTTAGGGAAGCAACAGTCAATCAAAAGAGCCAAACTTAGCCAATAAAACAAAGAGTTTATTGTATTGTGACAGAGAGTTGTTTGTTAGAAACAAAGAGTTTGCGGGAATTTATGAAGTTTATTTTAAATAGCTGAGATTATTTTTCAAATGCAAATTCAGCACTCTGTGATACCTCTGGGAACATTTATATGACAGTAAAAAAAAAAGGAAAATGCTCTAAGGATATATCATTTATTCCAGCAGGGCCAACTTATCATTTTCTTTACTAAAAACATCTTAAAACATCAACTGATGGCGTGACGGTTAATGCTCAACTCATAAATACATACCAGACTGTTGTCCCTGATATCAATAGTAAAGGAAAACATTTAAGTACCTTGTTGAGGGAACACAGGACCAGGAGTAGCACGGTGTAGCTCAGATCCATGTGCGCTCTGATCTTCATACGCTTTCTAAAGAAAAGTCACAAGAGTTGCAGCTGAGGAAAGAAATTTCTCCAAAATATGCACACAACATATTACAGGTGCTGGTCGCATACAGATTAAAAGCATAGCCTTTTGGACACGCGCCATTAGACTGGACGATATTTTTATACTTCGTTGGATGTTATTTTTATTGGTGTTGGAGGAACAGGTAAAAATGTCACCACTATCCCAAATAGTTTTCTCCCAAGGGCCCGATAATAACAACAACACTTCCTGAGCTGCAGCAGCTGCTGGGCTGATCCAGCACACAATGTGCTGACAGGAGCTGGAAACAAACTCAACGTTCACGTGTTCTGTACTGCCAGGACCATAAAACAACACATTTAGCATCAAAATTTGCTATCTTCGTATTATTATTTTTACTATTAAATTTGTAATTTTGCCTTCTAATTATCTTTCAAAGCCAATATCAGGTCCCCCATCCTTTCAAACTGAGAGGGAAATGCTTGTAGCTTCATGTTTTTAACTTGTAATGAGCAGGCCTCTCCTTTTTTGGATGTTGAGGTTACAGATTTAACCTGTTGCTTCCTCCGTTCTCCCTTCCTTCCTTCCTGCATGCTTATTAAGCACCGTGAGCAGGTTTAATCAAAGTTTAGCCAGAAGACAGCAGCTCGTCAAATACCTGTACAGTTGGTGTGGCAGAAGCTCTTGAACCTAGTGTGGTTCGTACATTAAAAAAAATTTATCCTACAGTCAACGAGAAGCTCAGTTTTTCCTGACAAATGCAGTGCTGCACAAAAGTCCTGAGCCACCCTCATTTCTTTCTATTTTGCTTCCAAGGAGCCAGAAATAAATTTTTGGATGGACACTGGCTGCTATTTCACCCATTTTCAGAAGAATGCTTTTTTTGTTTGTTAAGTTACTTCACAATCATTCAAGCACAAAAAAGTCTCCTAACTCTGGGATGAACCAGTGTTGTGGCTACACATAACACATAACTCAGCAAAGAATCCGTTTTAAATTGTATCTTTAGGCACTTTGCTGTTAGCAGCCTGTCACAAAAACACATCATTTGTTCACATAGCTTTAGTTGAATCTATAGAAAATGCCAAAGATAACACAGTTTGACATAACATTGTGTTTTTGCAAGAACACGGTGATTCTCAAAAAGCTGTTACTTCAAAATTTCAGCGTATCTCAGCATGATGTGCAGTGTGTCAGAGGAGATTGGACAAGTGGAGGACAAAAGAAGTGGCAGGTCTAAAAAAAAAAACTATCTACAGCAGATGAACAGGATCTGAAAGTCATGTCATTTCACATACAAACAAGAAAAAAATCCCAAAGTCCTGCATTTCAGCCAGTGGTGTTGGAGATCTTTTCAAAATTAATGAATTATGAACACAGAAAAGTACCATCATGCAAAAGCATCTTGAAAGCATCTGATTGGCAGCAGCTTCATTTTTTAGCATGACAATGATCCCAGACACACTGCCAGTGAAATAAAATCATACTTGTATAGAAAAACACACAGTGTAACACTATCAGTCATGGACTGGCCTCCCCAGAGCCCGGACCCCAACATCATTGAAGCAGTGTGGGATCATGTTGACAGAGAACAGAACAAAAGGCAGAAACATCCAAAGAAGAGCTTTGAATGCTTTGAATTGTATAAACTGTGTTTTTGCCTTACACACTGTAATTACACGTTTGTTACAATAAATCCCTCCACCCATTTCCCATTTTCCTAGAAAAATATAAAGAAATGGGGATTGGTTCATGACTTCTGCACAGGACTGTAGCATAGAAGAAGCTAACATCAAAGCAGCCGCTACTTAGAGATATTTTAATTTAGCTACAACAACAAAGTTTCTTATGTTTGCAAGAGTCTTTTTTAATTCACATTTTACCTCACTGCAAACTGTGGTTGAACATATGTATAAGAATATATTTAGGATAAAAAAATTAATAATACAATAAAAAATGAAATATTAAATGCAACAGTAAATACATCAGGGGGAGAGAAAGGTTAATAAATAGAGAAGCAAAACATAAATATTAAATTTATGTCACATAAATTAATGCCTATAGCTTACAGCTTAAGTAAAAGTAACTTTTACTATGGCAATTTCGATCCTCATACAGGCCTTAAAGGGCCAGAAAACTGTAACCTAACAGAAAAGATTTAAAATCCTCTTAAATGTCTCTTTTAGATGCTAATAGACGAAGATGAAGATTCATGTTTGTAACTACACTAAATAAGAGGGTTAAACCTGCTTTGGCAGGAAAAAGTCCAACGTTGAGCTGGGTAGTCTAAAACCAAAGTCTGTGTCAAGGCCATGATGTATTACAGGAAGAAAAATAAAGGTTAAAATTTTGGTGACAAAGGCGTTGCACAATAACTTTAAAACTGTTGATTACATTAAAGCATTTGCACCACTGCATAAACTGTCATTAATGAGTCTACCTTTCATATCTACAGTTTATTGCAGCACCAGAAAGTCTCTCTTGACATCAAACTCTTTCTGACTTTCTCCTCTCAGTATGCGAGTGTCATACAACCCATCTATAATCTTGCAGCACAAATGTAATTAATTTCCACCTCCTCTGGCTGCTAATTCAGGAAATCTTTGTCACTTTAACAGATTGATATCTTCTTGAACACACCCAAATAAAGAGAAAACACTACATGCAGAATGACTTCCTGCTGCCATGCAAAAAGACATCCAATATCTATTTGTGCAGTCACTCCCTTGCTGTGTAATCCATTTGTGTGAGAACTCAGAGATTTAAACACTTCTGCATGAGAAGTGCCCTTCACTAAAAACACTTTCCTGTCCAGGAAGTCTGTGTTTTTCCCACTCATGACGGCCACTCTGGCAGCTTTTTGTTAGGTATTACAGAAAGCATATACAGTCACCCGCCACTTATCAGGTACACCTGTACATTTCATTGGCAGTAGCTCAACACATTTAGGTGTCCAGACCTGATTATGACAACCTGCTCAAGTTCAAATTGACCAACAAAATTTGGAAGAAAACAACTTTGAATGCCTCGTGGTTGTTGGTGGCCTGTGTATTTCAGAAACTGCTTATCTGCTGGGATTTTCCTACACAACCATCGCTAGGGTTTACAGAGAGGAGAAAATATCCAGTGAGCGGCAGTTGTCTGAGTGAAAATGCCTTCAGAGGAGAATGACCATCCTGCATACCTTGTTGCAACCAAGGTATGCAGAAAAGCATCCCACTAGCAGCAGAAGACCATGCTGGGTGTAACTCCTGTCAGCTAAGAACAGGAAACTCGGGCTACAATTCAAATTCACCACAAGTAGAAAATCGAAGATTGAAAAATGTTGCTTGGTCTGATGAACCCATGGATCCATGCTGCCTCGTATCAACAGTTCAGGCTGCTGGTCTTATGGTGTGGGGGATAGTTTTTTGGCACACTTTGGCCCCCTCAGCACCAGTTGAGCATCATTTAAACACCACAGCCTGCCTGAGTTTTGTTGCTGACCATGTCCATCCCTTTATGACCACAGTGTACCCATGCTTGACATGCTATGAAGTCAATATGGCCCCAAATCTCCGAGGAATGTTTCCAGCATCTTGTTGAATCTGTGCTAGTAAGAAGACAGGACTGAAGAGAAAGAGTCCTGGCTAGCACATGTACCTAATAAAGTGGCTAATAAGTGTATTTTACTGCATCACTTTGGTAAGTCGGTAAGTATGTTGTGGACTCATGTCACACCAGAAGTCCCCACCAACATTTTAAACAGTTCAAATTGGACTTGACGTTTGTTTGTTTGTTTTCAGCTTGTCTTTTAATTCTTCCACATCATTCACACATTTTAATTTCTTTCTGTGCTCGTGCCTGATATGACAACAACGTGACATTAAGCAATGAACATTTTGACCCGTTTTGAGCATCTTGACCAGAGTGCAAGTACAAGTTCCAAGAGCTTACCTTTACACAAAAGAAGAAACAAAAGATCCAGGAGTAATCCTTCAGTCTGAGAGTTTGCCTTTGCTGATAAATGGAAACA
This sequence comes from Oreochromis niloticus, assembly GCF_001858045.2. Taxonomy (NCBI): domain Eukaryota; kingdom Metazoa; phylum Chordata; class Actinopteri; order Cichliformes; family Cichlidae; genus Oreochromis; species Oreochromis niloticus. The sequence continues at coordinate 21,019,392 of NC_031986.2, forward strand.
ATGAAACAACCCTGATCCCCCTTTTTTGTTTCCAGGGGCAGTTCTCCACTGTTTGTTTCACACCGGAGACAGAGGCGACACTGAGCTGGGCTGTCCTGATAAAAACTGACTGACTGGGGCTGTTGATGACATCACATGCTTGTCTGCTGTGACGAGACATCCCAGGAGAGCAACGATGAGCGTTACAACACAGCTGGATATTAATATAGATGAAGAATGTGAGGATGTAAGTGCTATGACTGAACAACGGATTTATTAATACCTTTAGCTTTACTGCATAGAGAGTTTTATAGTCTTAAGAAATGACTGCAAATGTGTAACACTCATTGGCGACCTTATGATGAGTGGAAGCAGGACGAAAAACAATAAAATGACGAAATATGTAATAAATCACTGTGCATTTGGACTTTTTTTTCTTATTTATTTAACTGCAGAAACTGAACAAACGAGCATGAAGGTTTCAATTCCTTAACAAAGGCGACCTCTGCTGGACAAAAATAATAAATAGATAGAGCACTTAATGCATCCTGGATTTAAATCTATGGGATCGGAATTTATCTTTAAACATAACTGAAACCACATCGCACAGCTGTGTGGAACAACATCAGTAGATTGAAAGCAATGTGGGCTGTAGCTCATTTTATGTATTACACTGGTAATCTGTAAGAGCACGAGCTGTTCTGTGAGATTTTACAATTTACATCCACTGACCACTTTATCAGGTACTGGATTGGCCCCGACTTTTGCTTTTAGAGCTGCTTTAATTCAACGAGATGCTGGAAACATTTCTCAGAGATTTTGGTCGATGTTGACATGACAGTATCACACACTGTGGATAAATATTATACAGGAAAATCTGTACATAGAGTTTTGGCCTTTTTAACAAACAGTTCACACGTCAGCTGTCAACAGAATTGAAAAAAGGGGGAACTTCAGATGCTTAAGTGTGTGAGGACAGGAAGGGATCAGCTTCATTCCAGCTGTGAGAGATAAACTTCACATTTGAGAGATGATGATTCGTTTCTCTTTGTGATTACAGTAGCTGATCCCGGATTCAGACCTCAACACCACCCAGTGACAAAAATAAAATCATCCTGTGTGTTCACTCTTTATGCTAAGAAAGTTAAAGGCAAAAGGTTAAAGTCGGATGTTACCTCTGGGGAATCATCGTGTATTTAAGATGAGTGGAACACCCCTGCGCACTGTGCATCAGCGCGAAAGAGGGCGCTATATTGAGTTTTGAGATTATGCTGCTGCCAAAGCAAAGTTATGAATAAATTTGTGGATACCTTCCTCGGATTGTTGAGAATAAAATCAAGTGTGTAAGTAACTTTAAAAACTGATCTAACATTAATTTGTGTATTTCATAGAGCACATTCCTCGCTCTCTGAGCCATATGCTGTACCATGGCACAAAAATGCCTCCTAACCTCATGCTTGCCTTGAGGGAAAAGAAAAGACCAGAGCCTAAGGAGAGAAGAGAACTTGTTGGTGTTATTATTGATGATTTCCTCTGTAAAGAAAAATATATTATATAATATATAAATGCATTAGCAGCATCACAGTTGAGATGGTTGGTTGTCTTCACACTACATATAGACAAACAAATTGTTTTGAGTATAATTTTAAATAATTTAGAAGAACTAAGGAAGAATATTACCAAATGTGTCAAAATGAACAAACTGGAATTGAACATTATCAAAACTATATGCACTGAATTGGGTAACAGGAATGTTTGATAGATGAGATTTCAGTCTGGTTATATCTATTGCATTGTTTCTGAAATGGCAAAGGGCATCAGCATATGTTGCCATCTCTGTTGTGATTGATGTTGTCTGCTCACCTGTTCACACATTTGGTCCTGTGCTGCTGAAAAACAAAAATACTACTACTACTACTACTAGTAATAAAAATAATCAATTAATCAATTAAATTAACTAAATTAAAGGCATGTCTTTTGTTATTCATGCGCATAGCTACTGTAAAAACTATGCCACATTTCCTTTAAGTACTGGTTTTAGTCATGATCATATGACATAGCAATTGACCAGTGGGCTGTTATGAAGACAACTCTTCTATACAGATGCATTATCTCTCTGGAACGGGTGGCTGAATAACATAAAACAGATGAAAAAAAAGCAGAGGTTCACTTAAATTGGACATGAAACACTATATTATTAAAACTAATTTACATGACAGATACCTACTCTAAACAAATGGCACAAATTTAATACTGTCCATGAAGTTGGATTTAAAAAATGTGTTTAAAGTTTTTAGAGCAGTCTTCTTTAAGAGGTCACCACTTGTGGAACAAGTAACCTGGTTAACCTGGCTGCCATTGTTTTTGTACCTTTTTATGATATTAGTATAATGCTAATGTTGTTTTGATGTATATTTTTAACATGGACCCCCAAGAAGAGGCTGCTTTAGGTCACAACTAATAGGATCCTAATAAACAAACATATGGGCATTCGTGACTGTGTTTGGTAATACTGATGTCTTGTGTTTTAAGGTAGCTGTTGATCAAGAAATTGTAAATGACCACATCAGCTCCCCCATTGTGGCTCTGGCCTACGCTTTTGCTTTATTTTATGTCTTGAACATAAAACACCCATGTTTCCTGTTTTATTTTGAAAGGCCTGGTGTTTCCATCTTTAATGTGTTTAGTTTTACGTCCCCTGTGGTGTCCTTATGTTTATTACAGTCAGCTATTTCCCCACGTGTTTCCACTTCCCCTAATCCCCTCCTGTGGGTATTTAGTCTGTGGGTTTTCATTCAGTTTCTCGCATGTTCCTGTCCTGAATCATGTTCATGTCTTTTGTCACAGTTGTCATAGTTTAGTTTCTTCCAGTTTACGTTAAGTTTAGTTTTCATCCCTGTTCACTTTACTTAGTTTGACCATTTTTGGCAGTGTGTCTGGGGATGCATGTCTTTTGGGGGTTGTCTTCTAAGTCTTCAGATTTTATGACATCCAGGTTTATATGCCCATCAAACTTGACAGGGGAGATCCAGAGTTTCTGCTGAACTATCTTGACAACATTAAGTTCTGTGTGAGGATCAGTTTCTTCAATCTTAATGAAAAGAAGACTGGAGTTGGCTGCTTTGGTAAATTTGACCCCTCAATCAACTATTTTTGCACTCAGTGATTTGACTCCTCATTGTCATGCTGCTGTAAGAAATCTGGGCATGATTTTCTATACGTTTTTTAAATGAATAAACAAATAATAATTCTTTTTTTTTTTTGTCGAACTTTTAAATTGACACAGGGCACCAAGGTGATTAAAATTACTATCTCTCTCCCATTTAAGATAGATATAACAGTTGACACTGACACATGTTTGTGTTTCCGCTGCACAAGGGCACAGCCACGTCTTTGCTTGGAAGGTTTCTCCGTGGTGCTTTTGCCTGCAGAGACTGACAAGCCATCACATGCAGGTGTATCCTGGCCTCCTGGCTTTACTGGTGCCGGTGGTGAAAACACCTCCACGAAATTGCCTGATGGAGGCAGCTTGTTCTGCTGTTGCATAATGTTACATAGAAGGTAATTTGTTAATGAAATAGACATCAACATTTGGGGCTGTGATCCTATTTCTCATTGTGTCATGATTTGTTGTTTGCTGCTGTGTGAGAACTTCTTCTCATGTTAAAGCTCGTGGTCAAACTTGTGTTTGTGTTGAGGGCACAAAGACTGAGAGAGGACAGAGAGAGAGAGAGAGCAGCAACACCTCTCACTACCATACGCACAACATTGACAGCCTGCTCTCACTACAAATGAACGGTAGCATCTCTGGACACAAGTCACAGCGTTATCTGTTAGTCCAGAGTTTTCACATGGTTTAAAAAAATAAAAATAAAAGGTCTGGAACCATAAAGTCCGCCATCAAATTCTGACCTGGCACCTCCACGACTGAAGCATATTTGACTTGAGAGTTTTGTGCAATTACCGTTTCCAGTCCAGCTTCTCAGTGAGAGCAGCTGGTAAAATCAACATGAGGGTGTGTTCGCTGCTTCATGGCGCCCTGTCTGTAGGAAACTAAATAATACTAATAAAAAATACTGAATTACTAATAAAAGCTAATATCAGTGAAAATAGCGTTAGCAAAGCTGTCAAAACATTTCTGCATTTCTGGGCCTAAATGCAAATCCATCCTCTGGATTTCACCCAAGATTTCATCCAACAGACGTTTCTGGAGAGAATGAGAAGGGTGGGATTTTGATATTTTACCAAACTTTGAAAGCACAGCCTGAATTAGTGTGCTCAACCATGTTTTAAACTCTGAGTTGTTTTCGGGTGGATCACTGGCCACAGAAAATCTGTATTTGTGTTTCTTTTCATTTTGTTCACATGTATGTTTTTCTATTAATGTCAACAGGTGTTTTTTGAATACCATGGCAGCTACAACGTCCAACACCGCTTCCTCTGACTTCAATAAACTTATTACATCTTTGTCCCCACAGGTTAATGTAGTTTTTTTTACAAAGTTCAGTGAAAATTGGGTTTTCAATGCTGTCCATATTTTTCAGGTTTTCTAGGCTGACAGACGAATAAGTTTCCTGGATTTCAGCCCAGATTCTGTCCAAAAGACGTTTCTGGAGAGAATGAGAAGGGCGGGACTTTGATATTTTAGCAAGCTGTGACATTACAGCCTGAATTATTGTGCTTAATTGAGTTTTAAACTCTGAGGTGTTTTGCGGCAGCTCACAGGCTACAGAAGATCTGTCTTTGTCTTTCTTTTCGCATGACTCCATTTGACTTATGTTTGTTAACGGTGGGATGGTGGCTTCATGTCCAACACAAGATTTCTGTTGCTTCTTGGGTGTTAGCATCTATATTCTGTCCTCTATCAAACTCCTGCTCAAAAGAATTGTTAGGGAAAATTTTCACACATGACAATTCAGTTTTGCTAGTGATGGTGTAGAAAGATGAGTCTTCATATATGGGGGAATTCTGGAAAGACCTCAGTAGTACTCCTTCTGACTGTTTACACAGGTCCAGCATGTCCTCTACAAAACCTACAAGCAGCTCTGTGGTTAAGCTATCCAGATGGCTTCATGTAAGCTGTTCCCACTGAATAGATGTAATATTATTGAACAAGTTATCCAAGAGTGACATGACAGCTTGTACTGTGGAATTAGCCGGGTTGCTCATAGCTGTTTTATTATTTGTCATTGTGTTACAGTTTGAGCTTGCTATTTTGCTTTGTTTTTTAATGTCAATTTTATGTCTAAAATGTTGCAAGACAACGCGTTATAAATGCGTTTTAACTGAACATAGTGAGGAAATACCAGTCTATCCGATCTTTAAGTCTGACGTAATTTGCCGTGTCTGGGCCCAAACTCCGCTGCAGGTCCCTAAGTCAAACGATCACTGCAGCATCACTGAGAGTTAAAAAACTGTCTAAATTCTTTCATCTCTAATAAAATGATGGGTGTGGCTGCTCTACCAGGTCACAATTAAGTTTAACATCCAGGCATTCATGAAAGCAGAATTATGAAATTTAACGGCGTTAGAAGTTAGCAGGGAGTTAGTTCACTAGTTTCCATCTGAATATAATATACCATGTTCTGACTGAGGCTACGTTCACACTGCAGGTCTTAATGCTCAATTCCGATTTTTTGATCAAATCCGATTTTTTTGTCTGCTTGTTCACACTACACATAAAATGCGACATCAAACGCTCTCCAGTGTGAACGCTCAAAGCGGCCCGCATGCGCAAAAGAAGATGTCACACACAACTCGCTCTGTTTAGACCCAGAGCAAACAATATTGTTTGACTGATTGCCCTTAATATAAAGACTTCGGACTTTATGTTTCCAGATTTTTGCTTTAAGTTATTTTGTTATTTACATAATAATGTAGATAACCTAATAATGATCCTTTTTGCTGTTTTAGAGGAGCGGTGCTTCAAAGGATCGTTGCAGATTTCAGTCAGAATCTGCAGATTATACAGTACAAATAAAATGTTCACGTTTCTCCAACGTTGTCTTCCCAAAAGTCTCACTAACATCTACAATAGATGGCCAGGAAGCGTTCGCGATGTCTTCTCGGGCGCTTCTCCGGCGCTGATAATTGGCGTCTGTCTTGTGTCAGTGACGTAAAAGACGGATTTAATGCAACTTGACCATTCACACAGCAGTCGCTTTCTAAAACATCGGATATGTATCGGATTCAGGACCACATACGAAAGTGACCCAGATCGGATTTGAAAATATCGGATTTGTGCCGTTCACACTGTCATACCAAGATCGGATACGGGTCGCATAGGGGCGAAAAAATCGGATTTGATGCGCTTTCGCCTGCAGTGTGAACGTAGCCTGAGAGATTTCTGAAACGAATTAAGACCTACAGCTCTGCTATCACTGACGACATAAATGAAGACAGCGGCAAACCTGGCGACTTTTTCTGGTGTTATTGGAGACTTATTTATGAAGACTTTTTGACGTGAAAACGCGTATCATTTTTACTTTCAACAAGCAGCGGTGCTGCCGTGGGCAACTCACCCGTGCCAAAGAGCTCACAGGCGGAGGATAGTCCTCCCCCAGCTGCTATCAGGGCAGGAGACGTTCACACCTATGCGTCTAAACTGCAAATGACTCGCGCATGAGCGAAGCTGCTGCTCCCTCACTGACTGTAACGCAGTCAGTTCTTCTTTCACTGTTATGTTGTTTTGTGGATCACAAGGTTTAAAACTACTTATAAACACACACACACACACAAAGTAACTCCCCCAGAGTGCCAATCTCGGGTCACTTTTGCCGGTCAATTAGGCAATGACATCATTTAGCGACTTTTAGGACAGCCAATAGCGATTTTCCTTACTGAGGAGTTGGCAACACTGTCCACAATACGAGGTTAGTCATTAATATACTGCTGCATGGGCTGGGCTGTAGTTACATCATAAGGATTAAAAACTGAGCTTTAAAATGAATAGCGGTAATAAGAACAGAGAGAGGCCGACAGTGATCACTGACTGTTTTTAGGGGCTTATTGAGATTAAATAGAACAAGATACAAACCATTAAAATATCTTAAAAACACAACAGCCTTATTAAACGCAAAGTAGTTGGGGCCCGGGCCGGGGCTAACGCCCATCTTCAAAGGACCTCAGCACCACCGTTTAAACGTGAACTGTGCACATTAGAAAATCCCAAACATGATGAGCTGCTGGAAAATTGCATTTTTACTGAATTGACTCACGTTTCTGTTCGTGAAAGTGAGGTAAGAGCGATAAGGAGCTGATGGTTAGGGTATTTTATTGAGAAATTACAGTAGTCTGGCTGTTTCTCTTCACAGTTCTGTTCAAAACACGGTTACCTTTGGTCTATTTAATAAATGTTCATCCTGTTTGGCCTGCAAGTTAAAGCGTAGTTTCAGTTTTTTCACTTTCTGTGATTGAGTTTGGTATCCCTGCTTTATGGAGCTCAAACCAAGGCAAATTTTAACTATCAGTATTTAAATGTAAGTTGACTAAAACTATGAGTGGAGAAAAAAAAAGTCGAATTAATTAACCCTATGGCATGGTGTTGCCCTCAGGCAACAAACCTAATTTTAGGTGTTTACATTGTCCCTTAAATTTATTTTTCATTTGTTTACTTATTTTGTGATGCAAAACACCTCAGTGTTAAGTAAAATTATGAGTAGCAGAGGATTTGACCTTTGACCTCCGGGAGTGGGTCCTTTCAGGGGCCAAATCTCAATGCTAGCTACTGCTAAGACTAATATCATCATCCTTGAGGCAACAAACCAATTTCTGTTGGTGGGAGGGACGAATGTCTTGATTCATATATGAACAAGGAGCCCCAAGCTCCCAAAAGGTATGTTGAAATATTTTTTTGTCTGAAAATTTAAAATCATTGAAATAGAGGGTTAAAATAATTTAAGGATAAAATGAATTCAAATGATTTTCTGTGACTACAAAAATGACCTAAATAAGACAGAAGTACACATTCAATGTTTTTAGGTTTTTGTCAACAACAGGCATGAGTTTTTTCAATTTTCAACAATTTCATTTGTTATGTACAAGGCTCAGCTGCCCTCATGAAGTGTCTTATTTGTATTGAGCTCCCATTTTGGATTTAGGAGACAGACACTCTTTCTACTTTTAAGATTAAGCTTAAAGCTTTCCTTTTTGATAGAGCATATACTAAGGGCTGAATCAGATGACCCCGAATCCTCCCTTAGTTACATTGCAACAGGCCTACCCTGGTGGGAGATTCCCATGATACACTGTTTCTTCTTGACTCACTATGTGTTTATACAGCGCTCTGCATTTAATTAATAGTTATTGTTAATCTCTTCCACAGCGTGTCTCATCATCCCCCAACGGGTCGCATCATATGGCCGCCCTTCCCTGAACCTGGTTCTGCCGGAGGGTTCTTCCTGTTAAAAGTGAGTTTTTCATTCCCACTGTTGCCAGGTGCTTGCTCAAAGGGGGTAGTCTGATTGTTGAGGTTTTTTCTTTTTTATTGTAGGCTTTCTACCTTTCAATCTAAGGCGCCTTGAGGAAAATGTTGTGATTCGCCAATGTATAAATGAAACTGAATTTAATTGAGTGGGTTCAGCTGTTTTTAATAAATAAATAAATACAGGTGACTGATACTGTAAGAAATGTCCTGCATACAACTCATGGTAAGAAGAGCAATATCGCCCCCTCCTGGTTCAACTAAACTCACATGTTTTTGTCAGAGAGACAGTAGTTTATTACTGTTATATAAAATGTTCATTCTGTGTATTTAACAAATAATTTTATAGAAGTCAGTAACACATGCTCATATTTATGTGCAACATTCCACCAGCTCATTACTTTACATTTTTCTTCCCAGGAGATCTTGTTGTCTTTTCTAAGTGGTCTTGAGCAGTAGTTCCCCAGGAGAAGTTTTGTTTTTTTTCCTTTGCAATAATCCATCCATTAAAAATACATATGCACTAACTTCATGCTTGCTGTTAACAATAGCCTAAAGACACAAAATCAAGTTAAGTTTTTTCCTGAAGTTTATATTTTTTAAAAGGTTGACATTTATTTATTTATTTATTTATTTATTTATTTTAAATAATTATATTGATTCTGTTGATTGTTTGCCGAGCACTGAGGTCTCTGCTTAGACTGTGCTACTGGGATTACTAATTTAAAAATGGGGCAAAAGGACCAAAGTTGCGCTCAAAAATGGCACAGTTAGCTACAACCTGTTGCTGTATTAACTCTAACACGCTTATTTATTTATGTTTTTTAAATACATACATGTTCAGTTTTTTTTATAACTAATTATATAATTTTTTTCTCGCAAAAATGTCACCTTAACACCCAAATACATACGTACGGAATTCAAAACTCCTTATGATTACCCGTTTGGCTGGTAACATGGACCCAGTCTGATGGAAAGTTATTGAATATTGCTGCTGGAGTCTCAGCCATGGACTTTATGTAAGTTATATAGAGATACAGTCTTTTTTTGAGGGCTGCAGTCAAAGCAAGTCATTGTAAAAACAAGACAAGTCAACTGTGGAAAAGTAACAAATCAGAAATCCTGTTAACAAATAGTATTACAAATTGAAGAGCACTGATGAAGATAAGAGGAAGCATTTCAAGTTATTCATTCTCTCAGTGAATACAAATCAAAATAAAATACAATGAGGAGATTAAAAAATGCAAATATTAAAAGAAATAGCTTTATTATTTCAAAGTTTAACAGTTTATTATTATTAAGGAAGATAATTTCTTAATATTTGTCAAAGTCTGTAAAAAAAAAAAAAAATAGTAACGTAAATTGCGTAAAGGCCTGCGTGATGACGCTCCCGGCGTGCTGTGCGGAGGGGGCGTGTCCGACGGCTTTGGCTGCTGCAGCCAGAAAGAAGCAGTGAAGGAAACAGTACGGCACTTTGAGGACGCTCTCCTGCCAACAGTTTGTGTTTCTGCTCGTTAATCGGATATTTAATCCTTGCACGCAGCCGAGCCGGTAAGTAGAATTTATTTACGGTGAACCTTAATTTAGGTGACGCCGTATTGAGACGTTTTTTGTCGGCTGTTTAGAGCTAATTTCTGCGGCTTTTGTCAGTGTTTATAGTGCTGAGTGTAAGTTGGGAAACGGAAGCTTTGGTTTGGTTTCAGTGAAGGAGACAGAGTTCACGAATAAAACTTGTAACTGACGTCTAACGTTAGGCGCAGAGGACATTAACTAAGACAGCACGGGGGGTATAAATGCGCTGAAGTGTTCAATGTTGTACTGACAGGACATATTAAGATGTGTAGGTGGTTTCTTGAGTGTGGCAGGCAGGTCAGAGCGCAGAAATGCTGCTGCTGCCTTTATTACGTAACTTATTGAGGAAAACGGTGTGTTTTCCTACAACCCCGTGCCTCTGTGTGTGTGACAGGAGTGTAAACATACACAGTGTCCTGCTATGACACCACTGGGCGTGCTTACAGCAGTGATGCTGCAGCTCATGCACGCATCAACATGGCCATTTGTTCTCGCGTTACTGCGTGTGGATGCTGGCACATGTGGTCCGCGCACTTTACTGCAGTTTTTTTTTTCTGCTGGTTTTGAGTTTCAAGGTCAGCTGGACATCGATTTCTGAAGAGCTGATGGTGCTCTAGAGGAGGAGGGGGTGGTGGTGGTCGTCGAGGAGGGTGACCTGCCGGGAAATGAGGCCTTCAATGCGAGTGTGTATGACTGGATTTAAATTAGCTTCTATGCTGGTGCCAGATGATGAGCAAATAAGTCTTCCAGCTGGCTTTTGCATCTTTGATTTCAGGCATGTAAACAGACCCCTAAAAGTTTAGTCTGGTTTATTGAATTTACAGTATATAGGTTATAATCACGCATTTGTGTGGAACAGGTGTTACATTTAGACAGTTGTTTGAGTGTGTTTTACTTTGCTTTGGTGAAACTGTTAAGTCCTTCAGATCTGTCTTAATTCTTTGTGTTGTAGATTCAATAAGGTGCTGGGTACACTCCTTAGAGATTTTGGTCAACGTTACATGATAACATTGCAGAGTTGCTGCACATTTATTTGCTCCACATGTATCTGAAGATGGTGCACTGTCCAGAGACCTTGTCCAGGGATGGACATGGTCAGTAAATACACTCAGGTAGGCTGTGGTGTTCAAACGATGCTCAGTTGGGGGCCTAAGGGGCCTAAAGTGTGCCAAGAAAATATCCCCCATACCATGACACCACCAGCAGTCTGAGCTGTTCATATGAGGCAGGACAGATCCATGCTTTCATGTTGTTTACATCAAATTCTGACTCATCTTTCTAATCTTCTATTGTCCAGTTTTAGTGAGCCTGTGTTGAACCATGGCCTCAGTTTCCTGTTGTTATCTGACCGGAGTGGCATACAGTGTGGTCTTCTACTGTTGAGATTTTCTTCTGCATACCTTGATTGTAAAAAAGTGCATATTTGAGTTACTGTTGCCTTCCTTTCAGGTCAAAGCAGCCTGGCCCTTCCCTTGTTGGCCATTCTCTGTAAACCCTGATGATTGTGTGGGAAAATCCCAGCACATCAGCAGTTTCTGGTTTACCCAGACAAGCTGCCATGCCACATTCAGTGTTACTTACATCACCTTTCTTCCACACCCTGATGCGCAGTTGCCATGTGATTGGCTGGTTAAAATGTGTGTGTTAACGAGCAGTTGAACAGCTGTATCCATCTGGTGAAGTGTTCACTGAGTTTATATGTAATATTTTAGAAGTCAGGGAGGCTTCGAAACAGTGATTTTTTTTTAATTTTTTTTTTACGATTTCTTATAGTTTTTTGTTTACATCTTTGCCTGTGCAGCAGTTAAACCGAGTAATGAAGACAGTAACTAACAGAAAAAGAGGGACTTCTGATTATGACTCAGGATTGGCCACATTTGAGGGTTAACTTTCTCTAAATAAATCCAGTTTATGAGAAAGAAGAGCAACAGATACACTAGCTTGCCGCTGATCGTTAATTACCTTTGACTGAAGAGGCTTCGCATGTCAAGTTAAATAAATTTAGTCTCTGAATTTCGAAAGATGGCGTATTGATTCTGTCTGTATTGACAGATTGATGTGATTTGAAGCCATCTGGTCACTACCCTCCTCTATCTCTGTCATATTTGTGTGTGCGTGGTGACTCATCAAACTCTCCCACTCAGTGCCGAGCTGGGGGTCAGGCGGCAGCACGTTGATTCATCTTCATCCGCGTCTCCCTCTGCTTCTCTGCGCTCTCGTCATGTATACAGCGAGCACGTGTGCGGCGGCGGTCGTGGCAGATGCTCTCTGTTGTCTCATTACCCGTCTGTTTTAATACATGCAAGAGGAGAAGTATGTAGCTTACATAATAATGAGGAGGAGGAGGTCGGTTGGTAATGAGCTGTGTCATCCTCTTCATCAAAATGGATCGCTCCATAAACCCTCGATGTCATCAGGTCATGTTAAACACAAAGATGGAAAGACAGTAGAGATGAGCTAGTAGATCCGCTGCCATCAGCATTTTGCTGGGATTCAGGACATAAGGAAAACTGAATAAAACCAAAGAGAAATGTTTCATCACATCTGCTAGTTCTGGTTTCATTTATTGAGATCAGCGACTAATGAGAAGTTACCGATCCTACACCAATAACTAGACTGTGGGTATCTGCTGATACCAAGCACTGGTCTGATACAAGTGTAAAACTAATTTAAAGTTAAATTCATAATATCTACTTTGAGCAAAGTATTGAGCCACCTCTCACTTCTTTATATTTTGCTTCCATGGAGCCAGACCTTTCTTTCATATTTTTTTAGTGCTCTTGAGCAATAGTTCTTCAGGCTTTCTGAAGGTTTTCCAAAGTTTTTTCCTTTTTTTGTTAACCCGTGTAACACTGACATATGAATCACTTGAGCACAAAAGGCTCCTTACTCAAAGGATGAACCAGTGTTGTGTTTGCACACAACAGACAGCTCAGCAAAGAATTGATTTTTAAAATGTATCTTTAGGCACTTTTTTACTATCAGCCTGTCACAGAAACACAACATTTGTTTCCATTTCTTTAGTTGAATCTATGAAAATTGCCAAAGATAAGTCCATGGAAAATTCCAAAAAAACAAAATAGTATTTCTTTTCACCAACAAGGTGATTCCCAAAGAGCTGTTACTTGAAATTTTTTGCATATCTCAGCATGGTGTGCAGTTTGCCCTCATAAAAATCAGAGGAAATTGGACAATCGGAGGTCAAAGAAGTGGCAAGCCTAAAAAGAGAACTGTCTACAAGAGATGAACTGTATTTGAAAGGCACGTTTTCAACAAACAGTGAGAAAAAAAAATCCAGCAATCCTGCTTTCAGCCAGTGGTGTTGGAGGTCTGTGTCTAAATTAATGAATTATGAACACAGTAAAGTACCATCATCTGGAAAGCACCTGATTGGCAGTGGCTTCATGTTTCAGCATGACAATGATCCCAAACAAAATAAAGAAATGAGAAGTGACTCGAGACTTTTTTATAGTACTGTGTAACGAGACATTATCTCACAGAGGCACCAACAAATATTCTAAAGTTAATTTAAGGTTATGTTTGCGTTTCCTGCAAAGACGTCTTCATGTCTATTGCAGTTCCAGCCGATCAACAGAAACTGAAAGACATATAAAGCTTTCCTACAGTAGAGTATATAAACCGAATGTTATTCACATTTAAATACCATCCATCCATCTTCTTCTGCTTGTCTGGGGCCGGGTCGTGGGGGCACATAATGCACCTGACCCCTATGGCGCCTCCTGTGGGTGGTGGGCCTGCAGGGGGATGGGCCCATGTCATTTTTTCAGGCTGTGCCCAGCCGGGCCCCATGGACTAAGGCCCTTCCACCAGACGCTCGCCCTCGGGGATCCTCCCCAGGCCTGGCTCAAGGGCGGGGCCCCCGGTAACCCTATCCCAGGCAGGGTGAACTGTTCCCTTGATGTTCTACTCATAGGGGTCTTCTGAATTGCTCTTTGTCTGGTCCCCCACCCGAGATCAATTCACCATGGGAGACCCTACCAGGGGGCAGACAACGGACAACATAGCCCCTGGGATACCTGGGACACACAAACCCCTCCACCACGATAAGGTAGCGATTCGCGGAGGGAAATTTAAATACCCCACTTTTAATAATCAGTTTTCTCTCCATGTAACTTGTCTTTTATGGCTAATTACACACACTGGAATTTCTTCGGTCCAGGCCATGAAGTTGCATAACATGTGCCAACATTTTAATTCTCTGTAAACTGTTAGCTCTAACTAAGAAGTAAGAAGTAAACGCCCTCAAAAGGAGTGCCTTCAACGCTCTTTCACTCACAGATGCACACAGCTGAGGAGCTCTGACTGACTGTACACAGACAGTCCGGTCTGCTGATGCTCTTGTGCAGCCTCCCTTTCATAATTCACGAGGAGTGAGGGGGTGGGATCAAAAACAAGACTGAAATATGTGTGTGCGTATGCATTGCCGAAGCTGGGACCACCCCATGGAGCGTGGCAGAAAACGTGATTTGTTTCTCCGTGGTCTCTCATGAACACTGGAAAATGATCCCCCAGTGCTGCTGAACATGTGACTCCTCTGTAAAGTGCTTTTACATATAAGTTAAATATCATATTTTTTAAAATACAGACATTTGTAAAATATAAATACACTTGGACATAAAGCTGGCCACTTTATGAGGTACACCTTGCTAGTACTGGGTTGGAGCTGTCTTATTTCTTTGTGGCAATAAGGTGCTGGAAATGTTTCTTTGAGATTTTGGTCCAAGTTTCCTAAGTAACCTTTCTTCCCCACTCTGATTCTCAGTTTGAACTTCAGCAGGTCATTGTTTATATGCCTAAATGCACTGAGCTCTATTGGATTGGATGATTTTTTTTTTTTTTTTAACCCTTTAGAACAATTCCACCAGTGCTTATCTTTACATCTATACATGCAGCAGTGCCATCCTTTTTGAAGCATTTCAACTTACTGTACCTCAATGCAACCTTTATGTCCCAAATTTTAATAATAAGTTTGTAATAAGTTCAATGTAACTAAATAAAATGCTAAAGGGTGCAATAAAACACAAAAGAACATTGTTTTTTTTCTTTTCTTAATATGTTTTTCTAGCTACAGAAATGATATGTCTGTCTCCCTCAAAACTGTAAATGGAAATAAAGTTCAAGTTTAAACTGTTGTGAAAACAAAAATAATGTGGATTATGTGCAGTGTGCAAAAAAACAGCATGTTTGTCAAAACCATTTCCAGTAGTGCAGTCAAAGTTTGAAGTGTCCAGAAACGTATATATAGAAAGGCACAAAGTAAAACATGAGTTTTTAATACCATCAGTGATAGGTGTTGGGGGGTGGGGACAATTCCTGGGAAAATTATGTCACTTCCTGTTATCGCACAGCGGTGTGCATGAAAATCACATGATAGTTAATACTGCCAACCCGAAAGTCTGGTGAATGTAATTTTAACCCGATAAGTATCTTATTTCAACCTTATCTTACTTCTGTTCAGGAAAAGAAAGTAATTTTAAATAATTTTAATTCCAGATTTGCATGAGTTATTTAGTTTCTTCTGCAAATATCTGTTGTGTACAGTTCTTTTTAAACCACAAAGAAAAGTTCTGGTAAGAAATAAACCATATTTCAGTAGACTTAGAGTTTAGATAAAGTTCTTACATGGCAGTGTCTTGCCCAAGGATACTTTAGCATGTAGACTGGCACCAATCATCAGTTTAGCAGATGACCTGCTCTACCTCCTAGCTACAGCTACCCGAGCAAACTTAATAAAATAAATAGTAAGTAAAATACAAGGAGACCAGTTCAGATTGGTTAAGGAGGAATTTGAAAAGTTCTGCTTCAAGTGTAAAACTGTAATGATGAGTTGGCTACAAAATAGTTTAGATGCTTTGATTTGGTTTTTCAGATGGAAACCGAAAACTGTTGTCACTTGAAACCGGTTCCAAATTTTTCCAAAGAATGAGACTTGTACGTGCTTTTATCAACTTTATTAATCCCTGCAGGTTCTGGCTCGTTGTATTCTCTGTAACTTGGCTATTTCAGTTGAAGGGAAGCCAACAGCAACATGCTGAAACATGAATGAAAACAATGGTCATACAAATATTTTTTCACCTCCTCCATTTTAAATGTGGGAGAAGGATTTCAGATAATAAAGCAGTTGTATCAACACTGAAAATTTGCGTGGGTATACTTGTTTCCTCATGTAAAACCAGGTCAAGAATCAATAAAGGGACTCGATAAAGAACCACATCAGTAAGCCAATTCGATAATGAGTTTGCTATCAATAAAGCCTCTGTCAAATAGAGTAGTAAAAAAGTATTCCTGCCACTACAGTTATTATAATATGCAGTTTTGAATGTCTGAATTTGTTGCTTAGTCCTCTGTGATCTAAGTCTTCACCATTGCTTACCCCAGTGGTGTCCAAACCCAGGCCTCGAGGGCCGGTGTCCTGCAGGGTTTAGATGTGTCCTTGAGCTATCACAGCTGATTTAAATGGCTAAATTATTTCCTCAACATGTCTTGAAGTTCTGCAGAGGCCTGGTAATGAAGTAATCATTTGATTCAGGTGTGTAGACCCCTACTGTCCTGCTATCAGAACACAAAATATTGATTTATTTGATTGTTCTCTCGAGTCTCAGGGAACAAAGAAAAATAATCCTTTGAACTGACGCACCAAAAATATTTTCTCCAAATTAAGTAACTAAAGTAAGTTTGGAGTTTCTTTCCAGATCCTTTCTAGCTTCTGTCCCTTTAAAAGCCATCTGTTTTCTCATTGGCTGCCCCTCATAAACAGAAGGCTTGAATCGCAGGTGGGCAGGGCCAAGATATCAGCTCTCAGTGACATCAAACAGAGCCTAAAGTAAGAAAAGAAAGCATTTGACACTGAGCGC
The DNA here is from genome assembly GCF_001858045.2 of Oreochromis niloticus. Taxonomy (NCBI): domain Eukaryota; kingdom Metazoa; phylum Chordata; class Actinopteri; order Cichliformes; family Cichlidae; genus Oreochromis; species Oreochromis niloticus. The sequence continues at coordinate 21,036,240 of NC_031986.2, forward strand.
AGAGCAGTCTGAAGCCTGGGGGATGACTGACTTGTACACATGGTGACCTCATTATTTTTTTTTTTTAATATGAGAATCCACCATTGAAACCACACTGGCTTATATTTGACACCATTTCGGAGAGGTGCAGTTTGGGTATGATGGGAAACCTCTTGAGGAGATGCTGTTGCTTTTTCTGGCAGAGAAGGTATTAACTGGCTCAGATATTTGGGAAGCAGCGAGCTATCCTACAAGGTAAAGACGCAGCAAGGGCAGAGGACGAGGGCTGGCGGCAGCTGCAGCATGAGTTTGTGTACACCCGTCGGCAGCAGGTGGAGCGGGCCGTCGTTTTCACCCTCAGACACTCGTTGGCTTTGAGAGCCCGGGTTTGTGTCTCAAGAAGTCATCTGATGAGTGTTTGGGGTATTTAGGATTAAATGCAGCATCATGCTGTGTGCTAATCGCTTGTACTCTTCACAGCTTGCTGGACTGCAGCTGCATTTAAAGCAGAAAATGATTGCTTACAGATGAATCATAGTTTAACAGTCACAGCTGTAGTGGAGATTCAGCTGTAGTCAAAGGGATTTTTCCTTTGGCTTTTATCAGTTTATAGTCCTCATGCAGTGTGGAGACGAACGTTTGCAGACAGGCAGGGAAATGAGGATGCAAACCTGGAGGAATGATATACTGATTTCTCCCTGCAAGATGAATAAGAAATTTCTTTTGAATGTCTTTTAAATTTTCATTTGCCCCACTTCTAGTCATTGCAGTCTAGTCTTTGTGAACTATGTTTACAGATGACATTGTGATCCATAGTGGGCGTGTAGAGCAGGCGGAGGAGAGTCCAGAGTCGCAATGAGGGTGCTACACCGGAAGCCTCCTTCTGATTGCTTTAGTTGCTAGCATCTAGTTGGCGTGATGAGTCCTTCCTTTCACTGAATGTGTAAAAAACTAAAGACATGATTATTGATTTTAGGAAGTCCTCTTATAGGTCATCACCTACTTTTATTAATTGTGCTTTGGACCTCATGCTGATGCCACTACCAAAAGAGTTCAACAAAGACTGTTCTTTTTAAGGAAAATGAGATCCTTTAATGTGTCATCTGAGATGTTGTCTTTGTTTTATAGAAGTTTTACTGAATCCGTTATGTCTTTTTGTATCGCTGCCTGGTTCAGTAACTTGACTGTGAAGAATAAGAATCGGTTGGGACTTCTGGTAAAAACTGCTAGCAAAATTTCAGGGCGCTGGCAAGATGGACTTTCTGCCATTTATAACAGAAATGTGCTTAGGAAGGCTCATTCTGTTGTTAATTGTTTGAACCATTTACTTCACAGTGAGGGACTTGTTGCCCTCTGGCCGCTGTTTTATAGTACCTGGGAGGAAGACCAAAAGACTCCAGGTTTCTTTTATCCCTACTGCAACCCATCTCCTTAATGGCAAATAACTGTCCTGTGGCTTTTTATTGCTATTATAGTCATTATAATTAAATATTATTGTTATGTTTACTCTTACTGTTGCCTGCTGCTAAACAAATTTCCCCTTGTGGAATTTGAAACTCAATTGAAATTGAAATTGATTGCTGTGGTCAGTCTTAGTTTGTATGAAAGATGCAGACTTGTCTGCAAACACTCAACTACTTGCAGAGGAGAACTAAAACTGGTGTAAACTGGAAATGGGGCCTCAGTGCTGCATTTAACGCATTAAAAGGGCCCCGATGTTGTGAAGGTGAATGTTCTTCGTTTCTGGTTTGTGTTGCACTTGTTGCAGTTGACAAAAGTTTGCAGACAAGTTAGCGTCTACCATGCAAACTATAGCTAACTGCAGCAGTCTGTTAGCAACCAATGTCAAGGATGTTTTCGTGCAGCACCCACATTCCCTCACATCCAATTACAACCTGCCAGGAACCTCAGGAAACCACTCGCCAGATGGTAATACACATTTTTCCTTAGCAACTAGTAGTTGCCAGCTGGTTGCTGACTGGGCCGTACTCTTTTGTGACCGGGGCCTAACAACACTTGTTAGATGAGGATGATGAATTTAAAAATGTGGTGAAGTGTTCTGTTGCTATCTGCTCGTGTCTTGTTTGTGAATGATTTGAAAGAAAATCAAATGTGCAGTGATATGTAGAGGGAAAGGAAGAATACATCTCCTACATAGGATAACTTGGTGTAAAAAGCCTCATGCTAGCAAGAAAAGAGGTAGGATAATATAACCAATGCTGTGGTTTTGGTATATACAGTTGTCCATATGTGTCTGCAGGGAAGTGAAATCTTAGTCTTAAGGGGTGACGATAACCTTTATTTAAAAGGCACTGAGGTGAGTAACCAGTCAGGATGTTGGCATATCTTACTTTATTGGCTTCTTTACTACCCCCTTCCTCCAACGCCCAGCCTATTGATATTATTTTTACCTACAGCAGCCTTAGTGCTCTGTCTTGCCGCCTTCATCATGGTGACATTTTTTTGTCTCATTGTGATGATTCATTATTAGTGATATACTTCTCCTTCGCACCAGATAAGGTCACGTAGATCTGTTTATTAGCGGTTTTTCTTTCCACCATTATGAGCAAAATACATTTTTCCTGCACATGCAAGCACTGAAGCATTTCACTTTTCACACGACTCACAAGTTGCTTTGAATCAAGGGACAAGACGGTGAAATAAAGCCAGCAGTCTGAGTATCAGTTTTCACAATTAGAGCCGTGGAAAGTTTTATTTTCTCGTGATTGTAAGTCAGCTTCACCACATAAAGATTTTATGTTAGATAACTGTTGCTTTCATGGCTGAAGTGTGACTGGTAGTTTTACTGTGTCATTACAAACATACTTAGTAAGTAGATAAAGGGCCATGGTTGAGAAAAGGATGAAGAATAGTTAGCAAAAAACAAAAGGTGGTTTCAAAACTCCCTGATGTTTGTGCCTACATGATGAATTTAATGGCAGTTCAGTCTCTGAATTCATGTTAAAATCCTAAAAAAACTGTTGCTCTGTTTTTATTTTAAGCCACAGTTAGAGCACAAGCCAACTTAAAAAGACTGAGTTTTGACGGCTTTTAAGGACAAAGAAAAGACATGGATTTGCTGCTTTTTAGTAATGACAAATGCCACCATCCTGGTGCTGTAGTGCTGTCAAATGTGCCACTGCCAAATATCACATTTGATTTTGTGTTTTGTATTTTTAAGATGGGTTTTTAAAAGACAGAATTCATCTTGAATCTCACTTTCTGAACAAAGTACAGCAGAATGGCCCTTAATAGATATGCTGACCTGTCCCTTACCCCAAAGAGCCAGTCAACAGCATTATTTGGGAATGGTGTATCGAATGCCAACTTAATATAAAATAAATAATTCCTTTTTTTATTTTATTTTATTTTTTTAGGTGCTATGAACAATCGATTTACAACCGAAGAATCTCTCGTCCTATTTTGAACATTGTAGTCTCTGCAGACCATGCACATCCTGCCTCATTTTCTTTCCAGGTGCTCTGTTATTTGAGTTCACAGTATATAAAATCTCACCACTAGAACTCAGTTGGTTGCAGATTGCGGTCAACTGAGTTGTTTTCTTTCCCCTTCCAGTTTAAGTTCATAATCTTGGCTATGGTGGTCAGTGTAGGACAAACAGCTCTGGCTGCCTCAGCTATCCATGTGAGTTCACATCTATGTACTTTGGAGGAGGCTGTAAAACTTTGTGGCAGGAGTCCAATACAAGTTGATGAGTTGGTGAAGCTCACTTCTGCCTGATGACAACAATATGGAGATTGATTTTTGAGGATGTCTTAAACTTTACTGTTGGTAAGCGTGGATGTTTTTGCTGCTGTTAGCCTTTGTTACCTGCTGTTAGCCTGCATTAGTGAAACTTTGCTTTGAAGTGGATTTAACATTGTTGGACTCGGACACTTGGTGAATAAACTCTCATACTATGTTAAAATGTAATCAAACTGTTTATCAGAGGGAAAATTAGATTTTTAGGACACTCGAGCCTAACATTAGTTACATTAGTTGATATCATGTTCACCGATAACCAGCTGCTGTTGTTTAGCCAGCTCTTTCTCAGCTGTCTGGAGATGTGAGGGTCGCATTTCTAATCTGCTGACAGTAATTAATTGCGTCAATATTGGTAATAAATGAGCATGTTTAAGCACATTTTCGTGTGTTAGAGCCCTGACTTCAGTTGAGGAGATGAAGCTTGAGGTAAAGTGGATTGGAAGAGGTGGCGATGTGGGAGGAGAGAGAGCAGTGGCAGAGGAGGGGATAGATATAATGAGAAAGAGGGGGACACGCTTAGTCAAATTTGGTTTGATGTCTTTGTCACCATTTATAAAAGTCATGGCTGCCTGCTCACACCTCTCAACAGGCATTACCACAGTGGCTGCAGAGTGGCGGGTGTTAGATACACACCCAGTGTTTGTAGTATTTTGCAGCATTGCTGTATTCAACAATAGTTAGAAGGTCATTTCCTTTTGAAGCGGCGGAGCTTGCAGATGTTTTAAGAGCCCTGTGTTGTGTTTGGTGGCTCAAGGCTTCTGTTCTTCATCAGCAAGTCTTCAGTGATTACTTCCTTTATGGTGCAGGAACCAGTGCTTACAGTTTCCATCAAAGAGAGACTCGCGAGTTGACACTGCCAGCTCGCTTCTGCTTTCATTCTCTTCTAGTCCTCCAAAGCTGAAGACACTTCTTTTCTGCATCTTTTTGTGTTGCATCATAATCCTGAGCAGAAAAGGCCTCCGCGGCTTCACTGGTTCACGTTTGAAAGCCCTACCGTCTTCAGTAACCCTTTGTGTGTTTATTTAATGTACCGGAACTGTACTCGTCTTAGGTTTATGCTGGAAAAGCCATCATCAGGCATTGTTTGAATCGTGGCTGTTAAGTGACCCTTCGCTTGCATTTTAAATGATCAATCTGCTATTTTAGACAAGATAATCTGAAGATAATCGTTCTTTCTGAGGAAATATCCCTGACAAGTCAGTATCCAATGTGTCTAAGCAGAGGTTTTCACCTGTCAACATGTGACTGCCAGCTTTCTCTTCACTGGGGAACTGAGTGGTTTGTGTGTTGTTTTACTTCTGTGGTTGTGTCATTTCTTTAAAGAGCTGTGTGATAGTTGGTTTAAACAAGTCAGGCTTTACTATATTTAATCCTATGTCTACAAACTTAACCTTTATGTTCTAAAAAGGTCTAAAAGACCTTCAGGAGATATTTGTTTGTCAGAATCTGAAGTGTAGGAAGTCTAGTATATCAGCTCTTAAGTGTGATCAGGGGGTGTTTTGCTTATTAAAAGGTAGGGAAGCATTAAATCCACGTACTTTTTTGTTTGTGTGTTATTGTTGGCCAGACTGAGAGCTGCTGCTGCTATGGGCCAGATTGTTTAAAGACACTTCCTGAAACAGCAGAAGGAAGTGGGTGCTGACTCAAGCCAGAATCAGTTTCACACTACAAAACACAGAGTGAGGCTTTGACTCTCCTTTCATGCTCAACATCCCTCTCTGTCAGCTCATATATTCCAGGAAGTTTTCAGCAAATATTAGAAACGTAGTTAACAAATGCACACGTCAGCTTGTTGTTGTTGCCTGGGTTTCTTTGGCTCGCAGGGTTGAGGAGAAGTCGGGGCATTTGCAGCTTTTTCAAGCAGGAGTTGAGCTCGATTGAAGTGAGAAATGGATGGTGAGGGTGATGAGGCGGAGAGGGAGGGGGAGAAAGTGGGTGTACTCTGTTGAGGGTGCGGGCAATGCTCATTTTCATGTGAAAGGGCTACAGCTGCTCTGTCGCTCTGAAGAAATTATTCATGCTTTATTCTAATGCCGATCCCAGAGGGGGGACACACACACACACACACACACACACACACACACACACACACACACACACACACACACACACACACACACACAGGGGTAACTGTTATCGGCTCAGTTGAGCAGCATGGGTGCAAATGTTGAAGACTGATCCGCTACTGCTGCTGCTGCTGTGTCATTTTTATTTTCCAGTTTTGTTTCAGTGGTTGAAAATGAGCAGCAAGAACAACCGCTAACCCAACCCTGACTGCGGGTTCATTTAAGAGTTTCGGATGTGAGAGGGACACGTCACAGATCAGCTCTAGAACCCTGACCTTCTGCTGCTTTTTTCAGATTGTGATATGTGCCTGGAACATTGTCGTCACTGACCCCAGATCAGATTACTTCCTCTTTCCCGTTTTCCCATCAGCAGATTGTGAGTAGGCAACAAATATCAGAGAAACCACAGACCTAAACCACTAGAACCAACGAGCATGGCACCTATGGCCTGCACTATGAAGCAGAATACCCAGCATATGTTCCTGCTTTCTGGTTTCACTTTAGGGCTTTATACAGTGAGCAAAATACAAAACACAAAAATCTGCTGTCAAAAATGCACATAAATTGAAAAAAAAGGGAAGAAACTGAGATGCTGGGTTCATCTGTTTCTCACGAGCAGGGAAGAGTTTGTTTTGATCCAGGACCCACTTTCCTACATATTTAATTTCACATGTTCTAGCTCTGTGTTTCAGGTAAAATAGTTTCATTTTACTGTCTGAAAAATATTTTTAGCGCACTAAATATTCGCATGTTAAAGACTTTACTGTGACACTGGATTTAAGCAGGGGTGTGCGGCTCTATCAACTATCGTTTAATATCGATACTATGTCGGTATTGGTATCGATACTAGCGTGGTAGGTTCGATATTTTGTCTTTGTCCTCTTAAGTTTCGTGTGTAAATTGATAATGATTCATCTCATAAATCATGACACACTACATAAGCTGCCTTTGTTTGTGAAAAATAATGGTACTGGTATTTGTAACAGCAGTACTGCAGGTTAAGGTGTTGCACAAACGTCGTTATCAGCTTGACAGGTTAACCAGGGTTTTGTAAGTTTAGCTACAAGAGGTGGTGGTGGCCCAGAAAAGTTTGGAGAGATTAAAAACAGTTAAATACAAGGCGACACAGCTGCTGCAGTGCTGTGCGAGCGCTTGTTCAGTCGTGTAGGATTTGAAAAGAGCTGCATGAATGTGTGAGCGGTAAGACTGGAGAGAAGAGGTGCTATATTAATAAAGTTCAGCCTATTTGAAGTCAGAGCAGACAGTGTTAGAGTGCTCTATCATTAAGTCAAAGGAGGAGCTGACAGATTATTGCGTACTCCAGTATTTCATTACGTTCAGATTTAAAGATGAGTTTTATTCTTTCGGCTACATCAGTGCTGGGTTTTAAAGCTCTGACAGTGAAGAATAGGTATAAAAACTGGATGCAAATTTATCATATGATCTCCAAGGATGGGTGCCCTGTTTTAGGATCATACATTAAGGGTTATAGAGCACTACATTCATTAAAAAACATCAAACATCATCAGGTTAGGGCTGGAGCAGAAGTTACCATGGTAACTCCAATAAGGACATTTGCGATAATGATAATTATGAAGTTTTATATTAAAAGTAAATAGTGAAAGAAAACCTGAACATCATTTTATTGTTAATAGCAAATTATACAAAAACATTATATCCAGATGTTCAGCACGAGCCAAATGTAAGCTCAAACGTATCCTAGGTGGTCTTTTTTCCTGGGATTTTAAGACCTATGTTTAGCTTCACCTTATCTTGGCTTGACAGTCAGCTTAAGCCCTGCTTTTCCACCATTTAATCCACCGTTTCCTCTTTCTGTGCTGCTATCGAGTGCTGGGTGGAGTCATTTGTTTACTTTTCAACAGCTGCTAATATTTCCTGTACGCGTGCCTTCATCGCCTCAACGGCCTTTTTTTGTTGTTGTTGTTGCCTCAAACTATGAAACAAGTTTGTTACTGTCATCAACAGTTTCCTTTCAATCGTTCTTTAAAAGCTTTGTTTAAGCTGCTTTCTTTGTAGTTACTAGATAGTAGACATGGGGATAACCAGACACCCATGCTAGGAGAGAATCACAATACTCAATACAATATTATCATGTTATCATATATTCTCAGAGTTAAACGTTGTCAATACTGTTTCATGTATCCACACTAGCACTGTCATTCAAACCTACCATAAATGTTACCATAAGATGGACTCAGGCTGCTGTCAGTCTGCAGTTACATTTGATCAACTTGTTGGTTATAAGCAGCCTGTTTCTGATAATACAGCAATTAGCTGTGATTAATCATCGAAGCTAAACGTGTCCAGGGTTTTTCAGTTGAGCTGATTTAATGTAAGCATGAGATGAGCATGCCCAGAACATTTTAATTAATAAAATATTGGTATTTGGTGTCCCTGTATCGATACGCTGATTCCCAGCAGCATTATTGTATCATTGACAAATGCCTAAAAATGTATACTGGTGTTATGGTGGTCAGTATAGGACATGACCTTAAAGTGATCTGCCATCATAATCCACAAAACCCACAGCACAGCACAGGCCTCGGGTAGTGTGGATTTTAATTCCTTCATTTATTCACATTGATAATAATTTCCCACATAGTCATGTCTCAGGGCTGCACCAACATGGCCAGAATCAGGACTGCTTCTGTCAGTATTTTATTCTTGAATATTTAACGTGAACAAGCCTTTTGAGCTTTTAAAAACTGTTTGGTTTTTTTAGAGTTCTTTAAATTTAAATGGGATGCAAATGAAAAATTAGGGGTGGTGTTCCCTTTTGTTATGTTTGCTTGAGCTGAACTAAACTACTTTAAAGAAAAGGTGAAAATGCACCTCTGTAAAAGAAAAGGTGCGCTTGATTTACAACACAAGACAATAACTATAATCACTGAAAGTGAAATGAAATTAAAATCCAATGAATCAATCGGACATATTGTGTCCTCATGTGTCTTATTTTGTTTGAGTAGCTGTGAAACCCCAAAAGATTGTAGCTGGCTGTGACTTACAGTTACATTGCTTACATTTCGTCCATATCTTAGAGCTGTTTGAGGCCAGTAGATACACAACAAACACTGTGGGCTGAGAAGTAAGCTACTTGTGCAGTGAGGTTAGACGTGCACATTTGATCTGCCCTCAGGAAAACAGGGGTGGAGGAGGGATTCAGCTAGCTCCCATGCTTGGTGTTTCTTGCAACATATGGAGACTTTTCATATTTGATGTCAAGAAAAATAAAGAAAAATAAAGCTCAGAAATAGTGTTTGAAAGCCGGGCTGTGTCTGTTTAGTCCATCATATTTTGTTCAAATTTAGCCCTAAAAGAGTTGTGAAAGTATAAAAACACGCCACCTGCAAAAACTGGTGGAAATATGACTCTTAATCAACCCACTGAGCTGTTTCCTGTTAATTATAACATGTGAGTGGTGCATAAAGACAAAAACAGTCCTTTATTTCTTTGTCTCACACTCTGGTTTTTCACGAAATGTGTTGCCTTCTTTGAGAGAACTGTTTGTAACCTACTAACTGAATGATTGCTGAAGACAGTAAGGACATTTGTGAGTATGAGTGGAGTTTATTACATGTGTGATGTGTCATAGATAGCGTAGTGTGGTCTTGTAACTCTTGATTACTGTCACTTGCTGTTTCACATTGTTGTGCTTGTGAACCAGCTGGGCGGCAGTCGACAGAGAGTTTTGGCAGCCAGTGTCATTTTGTCGGTGCTTCCTCTAAAAGTATGAAGGCCGGAAAGGTCACGGCACGCCTGGGCAGCCTCGTATCACGTTACACGTCATCCTGAGCTCAGCAGAGGAACTGATTTATTCATATTTAAGAAGGTTTTTCTATGTATATCACAGACAGAATAAGCTGCTCTGTGCTTAAAAACTCAGAGTGATGGATCATTACTCTGAGGGTCAGAGATGTGAGCTAACTCCTTCCCCTGGATCTATTAATCCTTTAATGCTAACCTTCAGATTTTTTTGGGGGGGGGTTTCTTTTTGGTTTTTTTGGGGGTTTTTTTTGGATTTTTTAAAACAGTGAATCACTTTTACGGATTTATATCTGCACCTTTTCACACTCACATATTTGTGTCAAGGGCTGTTGGAGTTTATGGGTGTTTTAAAAACTTCACCATTTATCTCAGGTCTGTCCTCCTCCTCTGTCCTCCTTCAGGAGCTGCTTTACTGCAGCTGCATGCTGAAAGTCTGAGTAAAATAAAGTGACAGCAGGTTTTGTCACGCACCAAGAGATTCACTTCCCTCAGTGAGCCGTACAGTCAGGCTGAGTCACTCACACAGGTGCAGATAGGCTTTTGTTGCTCTGCTGATGGGTTAATTCTGAGTTTACTGACTGTTTTTGTTGTTCTTGCCGCTACTCGTCTTTTCTTCTCTGCTTGCTGAGCATGTGTGCTAAGGTCTGGTGCTCAGAAGTAATTGGACAGTTGTCAGAAAAGCAGTTTCATAGCCAGGCAAGGCCTGTTTCCTTTGTTACTTCAAAAACCTAGGAGTTGATTCCAAGTGATGAACTTTTGTTTGGTAGCTGTTGAGTGGATTTTGAGTATGAGGTCCAAAGAGATGTCAGTACAACTCAGGGAGGCCATCATTAGGCTGAAAAACCAAAATAAACCTATCAGAGAGACAGCATAAACTTTAAGAGTGGTCAAATCAACAATCTGCTCCCTGAAAGGGCCTGAATGACCACAGAAGACAACTAAAGTGGATTATTTTTGATACTCTTAAGCATTTTATTATATTTGATTCACGCATTCACGCATTTTTTTCTCTACTCTTGGATCTTTTTGATGTCATTAAGAGTAATTATTCCTAATATGGAGATACATATATAGAGATACAGAAGCCTCACCCATCTGCTGTTTAAGAAGAATGCTATCTTAAAGAGTTAGAAAAAAAGATTATTTTGAGCTGTGAATCATGCAAAGCTGCTCTAGTAAACTTTAGGGATAAAAATAAGGAGCTGGAAGTATGTCCTCTTTAATATTGATGCCATATGTTAGGAGTGAATTAGCTGAAAACTGTAAGATGATGAACTTAGGGGCTACACAACACCCGACAAATCCAAATCCACGTGCTGAAACTGGAACAATATTAGCCATATTCATGGTGGGATTTTTTTTTTTTTTTTTTTTTTTTAAACAACAACTGAAAGTAGTTTAACATGTCATCTACTACCATGTTCATCTGACCCTTTCCTAAAATGTTTTAATCTATCTAAACACAGTGTTCCCTAGAGTCTCTGTGCATTAAGTGCATCCGTCTAGTTTATTTTTATTATATCTGTGCAACTTTAATCTTGTGGGTGATTTCCGAAATGCATTGCTCTGGATTGAGCCATACACTTCTGTAACTTAGCACATTAATTCAAATATAGCATTAAAAAGCTTATAAAAGCTTATTTTGGGTCAAAGTCACCAAACTTTTGATTTGACTTGTATTTTTATACGTGTAGTTTTTGATTTCCCAAACACCATTAAAATAAAAGTTATATATATCTCCACGGTTATTCCTGTCACAGCCTCAAAATAAGCATGGCAAGATGATCTTTTAGAGGAAATGATATGGGGTAAATAAAGGTTATTTTAAACTGAATTATGCAAAGCTGCTCTAGTAGAGTCCAAGGATAAAGATATGGAGCTCCATTTAAACGGCCACACTGGGTAATGGTTTATCATAATTTATATCTGGGGTGTCAAGAAACTAAAGCATGAAGAAAGAGACGTGATGGTCAACTTAATAAAATGTCATCCTCCTCTTCATGTCGAGCCTCATCTCCTGAACTGCATAAACATGCTCATTTATTTATTACTGGTATAGTCGTAATTATTTAAGCTAATAAACTAATATCATACTAGTTAATGTTGGACTCAAGTGTGCAAAAAAAAAAATCGCACTTTGCCTCTGATAAAGAGTTTCCAACAATGCCACCTCAAAGAAATGTTTGCTAACGCCAGTGAACGGCAACTGACGACAGTTAACTGTAGCTAACGAAGGCTAACGGCAGTCTTGCCTGCAGTTCAGCATATGCTCAAAGACCTCCCTCAGCATGACTGTCATTGGTCAGAAGTGAGGTTCACTGACTCATCGACACGCATCTGAATCCTGTCATAGAGTTTTACAGCCTTCTCAGAGTAAAGATAGGTGGATGTTTCTTGCCCAGCACTTACAGCTGAGGTAAACGGTAGATTGATAACCTTCCACAGATAGGGAACAACTTTGGGGCGGAGCCAGATCCAATCCAAACGGTAGTAGAAACATGCTTTGGTGTTTTTGATATTTCTTGGGTGACTAAAACATGTTTGTCCGGTAGCAGCCACTGTAGCTAGTATTATTTACTTGAGTTGGGAGAGATAAGAAAGCAGAACTATTGATATCTAGTGGTAAAAATTTTACACACTGTAACTTTTGGACCAAAATAAATTCAAAAGTCCAGATTGGGTTGCACGTCTGACACCCTGGATTTATATCAAAGGTAGATTAAATACAAAACTGTACATTGGGCAGTTTTGAGAAAATGATTTCCTCTTATCTCCGAGGAAGTCCATCCACTCTGCACACAACGTTGATGAGTATTAAACCTGTTAGAGCTCAAGCTCTGTGTTGGACAGCTAATCATGTGGCGGAATAAAGCTTTTTTTTTTTCCCCTTCTGCATCGAGGAAGAACCAAATTTAGAAGAAAGTGTTTGACAGATGTGATCAGACAGACACGCACACATTCTCCCACGAAAGCGTGTGTCGTAAGGCTTTGTCCTCACTGTGTGAAAGGCCTCCTGGCACAGAGGACGCTGTGAAAAGGAGGTTTCACCATGTATGGTCAAACTTGAGTCTCATGCTCATGCTTTCCAAATCTGTCTTTTTCTGCCTGAGGATGAAGCCAAAGACAGAAGCTCCAAACACACATAAATATGCACTCAGACAGTGTTCAAGGCTAATGTGAGCAGGGTTAGAAACCTAAATGTGTTTCAGACTCGCGACTGAGTGAGCTGAAGGGTGGAGAGACCTTTTTTTGTGGACTGTTGTCATGCTAGAGGTTCATTGTGAGCTCTCAGTGGCTCATTGTTCTGCCAAATGACAATAAATAAGATTTCTCAATCTACTGATTAAAATCTCTAATCGTATTCATGCTGGATACCCACCAAATTCTCCAGGAATAAATGGAAATAAAGCAGCTATTATCCCGTATGTTAAATGTTGTGATTAATGATGGATTAAGGATTTATTCTTTGTGCTAAAGAGGGCTGTAAATAATCATTATAATCCTATGATTGAAGGAATAAACACAGTTTACTACATTTGCTTCTTCTTTTCCAAACAAAAGTGCAAATTCACTACTTTCAAATATTTAAATAATATAAGATTTTGCTTGGCAAAATGACCTAAATGATTTCTTAAATACAAACAGGAATTCTAAGATTTTCTTTAATTAACCAGTAAATTATGGCACAATTAAGAGTTTTCTATGGCTTAGTTTTGATGGCATTAAAGAGTAAAATGACTAGCTTTAGTTTAGTCATACAGGATACCTTGACTGCAATCTTATATATAAACAACCCAACTTAATGTTGACCTCAGGCTTTTTCTTTTCCAGTGTGATAGATCTGTTTCTGCTCTTTACCTTCTGATATTTGTAATATGAGATGAATGCACAAACTGAAACGCCACTTACTGTAAACGTTTATCTTAAACTGGTTGTGCAGGGTTTTATTGGTTTCACAGTTTTGAATAGTTTGCGCCTTCCAACTGGGATTTCTGGTCTTTCTGGATTGCACTTCAGTCTTCTGTGCTGGTAGTGCATACCTCAAACAAGCAACCCAAACCTTCTGTATGCCCTGAATGACAAGTGAGGTTAATACCATGAACGAACAATGTCTTCCTGAGTTACATGTGAATACGTTTTTATTATGACCGCATTGATACGCTATATCTATCATAAAAAATTAATCCTGAGGAGGTTATGTCTGACTTAAAATGAGTTGTATTTGCAGGAAATGATATTATAATTGTAAAATAAGAAGAAAATAGTAAAATTTACATTATTTTCTTGCTAATCAGTGTTTTTCCCTAGAATTAAATTCTGATTATGGCAGTAGTATGCCTGTGCACTCACCAGCAGGCCTACATTTTCTTAATAAGTTAATATCTAATAATAGATGTGCTGTTCATCAGCCTCTCTGGTTAAGCTGTGTCCACAATGGAAGCAATTGGAAGCACATAAAAATGTAATTTTTTGTGGTTGTAGTGTATTGGGTTTTTTTGTTTTTTGTTTTTGTCTTGTTCTTAGTGGATGATTCCTTGAGAATCTGTCTGTAAACCCAGTTTCCCAGTAAGGACAAGAAAATGACAGAAATCATTGTTTTCCACCTGAGGTGATCAAATGCTTTCAGATCTACAAATATTATAAGCTAGAACTTAAGTGAGGCTTTTATTACTTGCAGTATTTCATAGTAAGACTTGAGATGTACCCAAGTCCTCCCTGTAATTGCTGCTGTTGATGGATCTTTAGGCCTGTTTGTACCACTAATTAACCTGAATGCACTTTGTGAATCCTGGATAAGGGTTTTAGGTCAGGAGCTCTGGCCTGGATTAACCGTGGCGTTTATACGGTGTATGTGTGTCTCTGCTTCATGTGACTCAGAAACCTACATTGACACATAGAAGCAGGCTAAATTTGGAGCTGCCTTATATGGCGGGTTTACCCCTTTGTAAAAGTTCGCTGTTTGGTGTTTTTGTTTGTAGTGAATTTCCAGACCTGCTGCATTAATTCGAGAAGTTAAATCCGTCACTGTCATCTGCTGCAGGTAGGGCTGCACAATTAATCGTTAGAAAATCACGATCTCAATTCATACTTATGTGCGATCTCATTTCCAAATGACAACGATTTAAGAAAAAAAAAAAAGATGACGATTGTACCGCATTTTGATCCAGGACATAATCTGCATGAAAACAAGCGCTCACTCTTCCTGCTCAACAAATGACAAGGGCGGAGCCTTATACCACGTAATACTGAAGCCAGCTGGCAGGGAAAAAACAACGGAGAGCACGTGAGAGATGACGAAGCTTTAAAGGCCAAGAAAGTGACAAATCCGTCCCGGTCAACCACATCAATAACGGGAACCTTATACAGCGCTTCCCCATACCCGTCGAACTCCCGCAGGCACAAAGAAATTACGGAGGCTATCACTTATCACCTGGCTAAAGATATGGCTCCCATCAACACTGTGCAAAACGAGGGATTTAGGAAAATGATCAACAACCTAGACAAACGCTACACAGTGCCGTCCCGCAACTACTTTTCAAATGTTGCACTACCTGCTCTATACACGCAGTGTCGAGCAACGGTGGAGACGGAATTACAAGCAGTACAACATTTTGCGGCAACGACAAAATGTGAGACATTTATTGTTTTTATGTTCATTTATTGTTTTTATGTTCAGTCTCAACTGTTACGAAGTTGATGTGCAGTTAATAAGTGTAATAAATATTTATACTGGAAAAGAAAATCGTGAGAGAATCGTGATCTCAATTCTAAGCAAAAAAATCGTGATTCTCATTTTATGCAAAATCGTGCAGCCCTAGCTGCAGGTCATACAGAGAAGGTTTGTTTTTGGCAGGATGTAGTGTGAACTCAAACTGAAGAAGGAAAATGCCAGGAAGCAGTATTGGTTTGCAGATCTGTGAATGGTGAAAATATACTCAACCATTTCTGGGTAGTGAAAGGATTGAGATCGCTAACTGCTGCCCATTAAATGCCTGGACTTTTGTTTTGGAGTGTGTATATGAGCCCAGTTTTGATAAGGAAAATTGGACATCTTGAGCCCTCTCAAACCCTGGTGTTTTTTGGCCCTGGGAGTGGAAAAAGTGACTTCAGTTGGCTGAGAGGCTGGAATTTTTTTTTTCTTCTAGAAACAAAGACCAGAGATGCACAGAGTCTGGTAGATTCTTTCTATTAAACCTTTTCTTTAGGGGGGTTGATGGCACCTTAAATGTTTTGATTCTTGCACCAGGTTTGATCCTCTTTGCCTTCAGAACTGTCTTAATTGTACGTGGCACAGATTCAACAAGGTGGTGGAAGCATTCCTTAGAGATGGTGATCTGTATTGACATGATAGCATCCCAAAGGTGCTCTGTAGGATTGAGATCTGGAGACTGTGGAGGCCATTTGAGTACAGTGAACTCATTGTCATGTTCGAGAAACCAATTTGAGATGATCTGAGCTTTGTGACATGGTGTGTTAACCTGCTGGAGTCAGCCTTCATAAGAAGGTACACTGTGGTCATAAAGAGATGGACATGGTCACCAACAACACTCAGGTTGCCTGTGGAGTTTAAATGATGCTCAATTTGTATTTCTGGGCTTAAATGTGCCAAAAAATATCCCCCACACCATTTCACCACCAGCAGCCTCAACTGTTGATACAAGGCAGGATGGATCCATGCGTTCATGCTGTTTAAAGCAAATCTGGCAGCAGAAATTGAAACTCGACGGATCAGCCAACAGTTTTCTGAACTTCTGTTGTCTAATTTTGGTATCCTGTGTGAATTGTAGCTTCAGTTTCCTGCTGTTAGCTGAGAGTAGCACTTGGTGTGGTCTTCTGCTGCTGTTGACATGCTCTTCTGCATACCTTCATTGTAATGAGTGGTTATTTGAGTTAATGTATTGGCTTGAAGCAGGCTGACCATTCTCCTCTGACCTCTGACATCAACAAGACATTTTCTCCCAGAGGGGATATTTTCTGTTCTTTGGACCACAGAGAGACGCTGTGTGGAGGGGAAAGCAGTGGAAAGCAGTTTATGAAATACGCGGAAAAACATTGGCGATCTACACAGATTAAAGGAAACTTGCCAAAGGTGGAAACTAATTACAGGAGAAAGCTGAATGTATTAGTGAGGAAAAATCACTAAAACTGCAGCAGCAGATTCACTGTAAAATCTAATTAGTTCTCAGAACTCAAAAAAAATTGAGGAAACTCATTGCCTCAAAAAAATTGAGTAAAGCTTAGCTAAAAATGACTAAGTTAGGACAACTTATTTACTTTGAGTACTCTGTACAAGCTCATTTGTTCCCAGAACTCAAAAAAATTGGATCAAGTTTACGTAAGATGACCAAGTTAGGGCAACCTACTCATTTTGAGTACACTGTACAGCCTTGTTAGTTCCCAGAACTCCAAAAAATTGAGGAAACTCGTTGCCTCAAAAAAACTAAGTAAAGCTTACTTAAGATTACTGTTAGGACAACTTATACATTGCAAGTCTGCAGTATTAAGAATAACTTGATATTTCTGACTGTACAATACTAATTGTTTACCTACTGACAAACATTTCAAGTTCAACTAAATGAAAAAACAATTTGTGGTAACCTGAATATGATTAAAAATAATTAACAACACTTTTTGTAATGATGTTAAAATCAGCCCAACTTTAGGCCTACCACAAGTTTGTTTTGTACTTACATTACTTATATAATCAAAATAAAATATATTTGTTGTTCTGTCACAAGTGCAGTCTCTAATTTAAACAACACATTTGTTTTCCATTCCAACACAGGAGCTGGAATGTTGTATTATTTTAAGGATGCTTGTTTCCAGTCCAGGCATTACTGCCTGAATGACTGTCATGGATCGAGGTGATCCAAATGTAGGTGCAGAAGAAAGTCTTTAACTTCCCTTAAGTACAGTGGCAGTGGATGTGGGTTGGAGATGCAATGAGCTTGAACCTGCAGGCGACCATCTTCACTGACCACACCATCTGTGACGGAGGACTCATCTCTCCTGGTGTCCTGCAAGCAAACAATCATATTTTTTGGAACATGAACTTAATTGCTGTCTTAAAACATTTTTTGGTATAGAACAGACTCCAATTTAGACGATCCCAGGCCCCCTCCCCACCGGAGAGGTGACATTCAATGTCCCAATTGTCAGTCTGGATAGCCCTGACCACCACCCAACACACAATAATGTCATGAAAGCATCATTTTAAAAAGGGCTATGCAAACATGGGCAATAACTTTCATTCTAATGATGTGCAAAATGATTTTGGGCACAAAACAAATTTTGCTGTTAGAAAACTTGCAGACTTCACTATATACAGTGTAGACCCTCTAAACTAAGTTTGGGGGATGTGATCTTTCAAGAAATGCAGACCAAACTGTTGTTGTTTGTTTACTTACACAGCATGTCTTGTAGAATTAACTGGAGTCACCAGCAACAGCATAGTGCAGTCATATCTCAAGTCTAATAACAGAAGACAGGAAAAGATCAGTAAAGAAACAACTTCCCCAAACCAAAGCACAAACAAAACAATAAGTAAAACAGGCTGATCTAAAGTATGATTAAAGTTCAGCCTGATTAATATAAATGTCACTGACAGTTGCTAATATATTGGAAAACCAAAATACTTACTGATGTCTTTCTGTCCAACAGCAGGAGTGCTGGTCCCGAGCCTCAAAGACAGTAAGAAGCAAGCAGAGGGAGAAAAAACAGAACATTTTTCAGAAACTGATTTGATCCTTAATGGCTGTGCAATCATTGTAACATAGAGTTTGCTTATGTTGTTAAATAAAGGCTAGATTTGACATTAATAGATGCCACAGATGTTCTAAAGCTGCCACAAAGCATGAAAAAAGTGGACGTCTCTGAAAACGTTGGAGCATTTTTGCAAATATGTGATGTCTTGATAAATCGAGCAGATATTTGAACTTTACACAGCTACATTCTCGCCTGAAAATATCTTAAAAGTTTATTTTGTGACCCAGAAAAGTAATAAGTTTTTCAGCGGCGCTCCTCCGCCATTGCCGCGCTTAAAAGTACGCACAGGCTCCGACAACCGTGGCCGACAAATGTGATCCTCCTTTTCCCCAGACTACCCTTTCTGGGTCACAAAATAACCTTTTAAGATATTTTCAGGTGAGAATGTAGCTGTGTAATGCTCAAATATCTACTTAATTTATCAAAATATCACATATTTGCAAAAGTGCTTCCACGTTTTCGGAGAGCTTTGTTATCCACCAGCGCGATAGCTGACTGGGAGGTCAAGGCTTGATAGAGTCTGCGAGCACAGCCAACTCCTGGCATATTGTTTTCAACCCCCCTGTGGTCTTTTGCTACTCAGGTTAAACATGATATATATAGTTAGTTAGTTAAGGCTATGGACTGAAAATATCCCCCACACCTACCCCACCCCTAACGGCTGCACCTCCCGAAGAATTTTGTCTGGGCTCTTATCTCACTTTTTTATTTCAAACAATCAACAGAAAATTTCACCACATAGTTTTATGTAAGGTTTTTAAGGCTGTGGTGTTAATTTTTAAGTAACATGAGCCCAGCGGCAGCAGCAACGCTAGGCTAACACTAACTAGCTAGCAAGATTTTAAACCTGGTGCTAAACTAAGAGAAGCCACAAAATCAGTTTGAATAAGAGTAAACATTTACTCACCAAGTCAGTAAAGATCCACAGCAATGACAACAATAATATCTCCAGGTTTGCTCAATATATTCCATAACAAATGCTGGCGCCATGAACATGCGGACTGATCCGGGAGGGAGGAGGACGGTAGTCACGTGGCATTTTCAAAACACATCTTTCATCCTTCCACACTGAGAAGCAAAACTTCCAGCTTATTTAGTTTTTCTAAGTTAAGACAACTCAAATAAATTGAGTTTATCAGCGTTTTTGCATAAAAAGTACTGGTAACGTATTTAAATCGAGTTCTAATAACAAATTGATAAAAATTGAGTTCAGCCTATTTAATATTTTTAATTAAACACAATATTACATTTTACAGTGTTGGATTGTTACCTTAACTTAATTTGAAACCTTCTGAAATGATTAAATTAAGTTGTACAGAATTTTCTGGCACACCTTCTGCTTTGAGTATATCTAAAGACTAATAAGAAGGGCCAGAACGGAGATGCTCTTGATTATAACATGTATTTTCAGGACTGTGTGGCTGTTTACAGGTTGCTCTTCAGTGGCCTTTCCTTCTTTCATTAGAGAGATCTCTAGTATCTAATTAGTGCTGAATGACCTCATGTAATTCAGAAGGAGACTCGTCTATTGCTCTGAATGCTGATAGTTTGATTAGTCGTTTAATAAGACTGATTATCTGAACTCATCCACACACCACTGTTATTTTATCCACTGCTGGGACAGTAGATCTGAAAGCTAAATCAGAGGTATTGTCGTTCCCTTTAAATACTACTCATGAAGTCAAGAATTCTTCCTGAAATCTCATTCCAATTTAAAAAAAAATCAAAAATCAAAACTCAGTCAAATAGGGAATAAATTCCCTACACGACCCCCTGAGAATTAGCTAATTTGCTTGCTAGCTTGCCAAAGGCCTACTTTTAGCTACAATTTGACACCAGGCTCAACTTGTAGCTAGTTTTCTAATATAAGATCGACATTTTCATGTAACTACAGCCTTTACTTATGAAGCTTAGAGGGCTCAAAATGCTGGAAACAATTCATTTAAAAACAACAAATATCACTTATTTTCAAAGGTAAAAGTTTGCATGAGTTCATTAAATATACTAAAGCTGTTCTACAGATACAGTCGGCTGATAGTGAGGGGGTTAGATGGTAGGCACGCACCTGGAGCTGAGACTTGCTGCAGTCATTAATGAACTGGAGCCACGACGGCTGTATAGCTGTTGACTCTTAGCTTTGTGTGTGTGTGTGTGTGTGTGTGTGTGTGTGTGTGTGTGTGTGTGTGGATATATAAATCTTTAGGGAGATGGAGCTGCAGCCATCCTGACTGCTGGAGTCTGAGCTCACAAGCAGCATTTTAAGGTTATAGAGTGTACAGTTATTGCATGTTTACTGTTCACTGTGATGCACTTTGTTTTGTACAGTATCTGCACATACTGTGACTGCAGCTTTTAACAGATGCATCAGACAATTTTATTAGTAAAAATTGTTAAATTGTGCCTTGCTGCTACTTTTTATGCAGAAAGTATCACCACGATTCCCATTTATCCAACTTAGAAAGACAAATTGTCACAGTTTCTAGAAAATGCTCTTCAAATTTGTTGGACTGATATTAAAACAGAGTTGTTCCACTAATTTCTAGCTCCTTAGTTTTACTCTTGGACTCTACTTTGCATGGTTTATAGTTTAAAATAATCCCTCCTTAACTCTACCGGACCTCTGTGAACCCCCCTTACTTCAGACTGTTCTAGCTCCTCCCTCCTTTAAGGTAGCTTTATTCTGATAGGGTGCCCCTCGCATGGGCGCTCTTTCTGACATCATACAGAGCCAAGAGTAGAAAAAAATGCCTGAAACTGAGCATTTAGAGTTTTTGGAAGCCTCTTTTGGCTCAGAGTAATTACTTTTACGTTATCTTGATCTCACAGGTCAAAAGCACGGTCACTTTGACCGTGCTTAACAACACTGAAAGGAAATAAGGTGACAGAAAATAGCTAAAAGCACAATACCTCCACCGTAAATGAGCTTGTCTTCACAGGTCTTAAATTTTGTACCTCATTAAAACAGAGCTCTATTAAATCTGTCTGAACCTGACATGCATGCTGTGCATTCATTTACTGACTCCTCTCCAATTATTCATGCATTCATTATCAGGCAGAAGTTACGTGAGAGTGGATATTTAAGGCCAAATGATTAAAAAGCAGCAATGCTAATAGTAAAACTACAACTCTGAATCAAAATCTAAAGCCAAAGTAATAGAAATATCTTGTTTATGTGCATCAGCGACAAATGTCACAAAAGGAGAATGCTATTAAAAGTAAAATAAGACAATACTATGTGTGGTCTGATTTATTTAAGTCAAATTTGCTGGAAATTACTGGTTTAACCTTTACTTAGGTGTTGGGTTTTATTAATGTGACTTGCTGCTCTCCTTTGTGTAGTTCTGCAAAACTAAGTGTTAAATGCTGTGTAGTAACATGAGGAGGAGTTTTGTGGGTTTGCAGGACAAATTGTCCAGCTGGGGGAGGTTTGCTTATTCTGCAGCAGTGTTTAGGTGGGGTGTATGTGTCAAAATAGCATCCACCTGAATGTGAGGACTAAAGTTTTCCAGGAGAAGATGATCAGTGTTGTTCATTTAGCCTGTCAGTGGTTTTAATGTTTTAATGATTGGTTTTACAGCTACAGTGTCCTATTGGTTAATATTTCATTGAGTAATCAGCCACCTCATGGTGTAGTTAGGAAAATTTAGACCCGCAGCATCCTGCTCACAGTCCAGTGCAAAACTACATTTGAATGCAAATGCAAATAGGGTAGATTTTCCTTCAGGTAGTGCTCCACTTGTTTGCAGTGACAGATGTAGGGCACCTCTATCTGAGAGGCCCGAAATGGAACACTGTTAGTGGTGGACCATATACATCAGGAAGTAGGCCAGTGACTATTAACCCAGACCCACAATTAAGCCCACATTCTGGACCTCTTTGGTTAAAAGTGCCGGTTTTATGGTTCCAGTTTTCAACATCTGAAATTGAAGGAACACATTTTGTGCACTCCTGTACGTTATTTTTAAAAATTTTCCAAAGATAAATACATTAACACTTTTCTTAATGAGCCACTTTAAGTTATTTTTAGCTCAATGGAAGAACATACCAATTCTTGATTACTCTGTAATAACTGGGCTCAGCTGTAATGCTTGAGTCTTTTATGCCTTTGAGTGACAGTCAGACCGCATGACTTATTTTAAGAGACACTGCCAGGAAAATCTGCCTGCTGCACTGTCAGATTTACATGTTTTAAATCAGCCAGGTTCATAACTAAAAGTTTTGGTTTTTTTTGTTTGTTTGTTTTTTGCTAGTTTTACTAACTCTTGGCTAGTAGTTAGCAAGTGCTTATAGACATGCCGGATGACTGGGGGCAATCTGCTAGCAACTAAAGTAATCAAAATGGGTTTTTTGGTGTAGTACCCTTCAGCAACCACTCACCAACTGGTCACAGAACAACCATTTTTATGTCTCCACCTAAGTTTGCCAAGGGGTCTCTAACTGATCTCTAGCTTGTGTGACTGAGGTCTAAGCCTGCTATCATTAGCTGGTAGTTTAGTGCTCCATGCTCTCGTCCAAATATGCTCATTTCAACCTGTAAAACTGCAAATTCTCTAACCACTTAGACCAAACCAATGGGTGATGTCCCAATGGCTAAGTCCAGCTTTTATATACAGTGTGTGTGTTTAAATTTGACTGGGCTTTTGTGTAGCACATAGTGTCAGGAAAACATTTTGGCTGTTTTGTAGAACAGGTGTGATTATCCACACATTATTTTGATTTTTTTTTTCGATAGGAAATGGAGCACAACTCAACCCAAATAGACTGCAGAGATCTCCTTGTGTGTATTGTTAATCTAGACCGCGGTGCTCCTCCATCTGAGCTGGGTACAGTCCCTCATGTGGACAGCTTTGCTGTAAATAGGCTAATTGCTCTTTACAAAAATGGGACAAAGGGAAGAAAAGCAGGAGAAAGAGTGGGACATTTGCTCGTACACAGACCAAAACCTTTAGGGGGACAATCCCAAAAGAGGAGTGGAGCGAGAAAAAAAAGTACAGGGGTGAAGAACGATGGACAGACAAGATGTTGGTGAGACGCTTAAGATGACATATAAAAGGATAACAAAAATAAGCAGGAGAACAGAGAAAAAAAAACAGATGGGCATATGGGAAACGTTCATCAAGCATTAAAACATCACATAAAATGCTCTGGTAAAGCAGCAAGAGCTCGCACACAGACACAAACTGTGCTCTTATGTATTTTCCACTGTTTATGCAGACGTGCTGGGGCTCAGGAGGCTGACAGAGCATGCTCAAACTCATACACACACACACACACACACACACACACACACACACACACGCACACACGCTCTTCACTCTTTCACACTATCAACATATCCATATATGAGACAACATAGCCTGGACGTGTTTGGACTGTGGCACCGTGTGGAGGGTTGGAGGTGCAAGAAATGTAGATTTAAGCTTTTCATTTGAGGGGCAGAGCAAAAAATAATTGTTCTTTTCCAGTTTAAGACAGTCAGAAATTAAATGTTAATGGGTGTTACCAAAGAATCAGGTTTCCAGTTGTTAGTTTGTCTTCAGCATGTGAAGTTCATGCTAGGTTGAGGTATTTGCAGAATTTTCCACATCTTTACCTTCAAAACCTTCTGAGTGGCCTTTTCAGTTTGTGCTTCAGTTCCCTAAAGTAGACAAACACAGTTTAGGTGGTTAAAAATGGTCCACATTCTTTCATCTCTGAAAAATTTGTAAGTAGCACATTGAAATCTACAGATGATCTGACTGAGGTATTTTAAAAACAAACAAAAGCAGCACTGCAACTTTAGACATAAACAAAGGTGGAAACCTTTAAAACTATGGTTAGTGACGTTGGTCTAGTCCACCATGCACTGCTCGAGGTTAGTCCTTAATGTTGCTGTGTGATTTGAATTATTTGCTTCCAAACAGTCCTGGTCCTGAGCTGATGGCCAGTCTTCCTGGAAGCATTCAGATGTTTTGGTCTCTGGGACACGGCGGGCCTGCGGGCTGTCTTTCATAAACCCTTCATAAAGACAGTTTTTATGAAAGACATAAATAGTGCTAATAAAAAGTTGATATGTTATTTAACCAGCGGATGTGCTGTATTCACCTAGGCTGCTCCTGTGTTGTGTCAGCAGTAAACACCGCTGATTCAGTGGCACTGGACAGGAGTGATGTTCATGGCTTAGATACATGTACCCTCGAGCCTACACCAAGGTTACTGTTGTTAAATAAAACTAAACTAAAACAGTGTAGTTGAATAAAATAAAAACTACTACTAGACCTTCGGAAAAACTGAAACATTTTTTGGAAAATAAAATAAATATAAATAGTTTTGATATTTGTATATTGTGGTTAAATTTGTTATCACAAACTGTCTGATGAGACTTGGCTCTCTATCTTGTAGACATCCCAAGTGCTTTCAAATGTTCTTGTTATATTGTTATACGTGTACTGATTTTCCTTAAGCTTGCCTGACATTATTCCAAAAATGCTGTAATAATTTTTTTTTCTTTTTAAAAGCTCGGAAAGCTACCTGAAACTAAACTGAATTTAAAAACCAAAAGTGAAAAGGAAAGTATAAAAAAAAAAAATAAAATAAAAAAATACAACCTGATAGGGCCATATTCATTTCATGAATGTAACATAAATATGTTTTCACGTAAAACAAAAATAACGCTGTTCTACGCAACTTCATTGATTGGATCTCGTCTCCAGAATATTTTCATCTTGTTTTGCATTTGTTGGTTAAAGTGTAAATTTCATCACAGCTTTAGTTATTGTCTTGTTTTTGTCAGGAATAACCTGCCACTTCTGGTTAGAATCAACATGAGTGGTCCACTGGAGGTCGTGTTGTTGTTCTCTGGTCCTCCTCCAGCAGGTATACTGGTCCCGCTGCTGGGTTAATGTCCAGCTCTCCTGGTTTAATGGCCTGTCTTCTGGTATCTCCTCCACACCGCTGAGCATGTGCTGAGATGTTCCATCCTGCAGGAGCTGGACTGCCTGCGCCGCCTTAAACGGGCTGCAGGTACAGTCTCATGCTACCAGCAGGTACAAGGATACAAGCTAACACAAAGCTCAACTGGAGGAAAATCAAGGATAAAGAGAAGCCCCACCTCCTGAACCATTTCCTTACTGGGCTGTCTTGTTATTGCCACTCCAGTGCACCTGTTGTCACTTTGATTTGCACCAAAGCAGCTGAAATGGACTCAGTGGCTTCTGCTTGCTAGCTGGACAGACTTGTGTGTTGAGTGTGTAATAAGCTTTTATTTTATTTTTGTGGGCCACATACAGACCACTTGAAATATTTGTGGGCCGTGTAAATAAGTTTAACCACTTATGTAGTCCCTGATATATCTTAATATGAGAAAAAAAGGAAAAAACAACAAAACAAAACAGAAAAAAGCAGATTTCTATAATAGACTGTGAAAAAACAAACTTTTCTGTCATTTAATTGTTTATGGGTTAATTACTTTGGTAATAAAATCTATGTGCAGGAGGTCTACAATTAGGAAAAGCTGCAAAATTAATGAAAACTCAGTTAAAAATCCAAAATCTATGCTCTTCTTCACATTTTTTCAAAGCTGTCCAGTGGACCGGATTGGAGTCCTTACGGCCCACTTCAGTCTTCACTTCAGGCTCTGGGCCTTATGTTTGACACCCCTGATTTAGTGAATATACATCACCTTTAAAAGGGGGCACAGCTCAACCTTGTGCATGCAGCACATGTGCACTTCTGTGGTGGCTGGGTTAAATGAATAGCAGATACATTTTGTGTGTGTGTGTGTCTCAGTGAATGAAGCAGTAATGAAGGCCCACGGTGGGAAAAGAGGATGCTCACTCATTTAAATTCTGCTGCTTGCGCAGACACTGAACCTGCAGCGGATTCATATTTGTAAAAACAAGATTTTCTGTTTGTGTCCTCATGAAAATTAATGATGCTTTTGACCTTTACCCTGAACACGCTGCAAGGGGCCATCTCCGCTCTGGCTGTCTGTATTGTATTTGCATGGAGAGATTTGCATATGATTAAATTATTGAATGTATTGCTGTGTTGTGTTGTGACTCCGATGTGAAAGTGAGAGCCACAGAAATGTGAAGTTGCTGCATGTTTCTCAGATGCTGACATGATGCCGTATTGATCGATCCCTGTTAGTGAAATCAGATTCTTCCAGCAACAAAAAGGGTGGACGGTTGAAGCAGAACATGAGCACACAAGCAGAATATTAAATAAGCTGGAGGAAGACGGGCTGAACCTTATAAGAACTTATGCTGCAGGCTACGTGGGCGGCCATTGTGAATAAAGGCTCGAGTTCTCGACCCCAAAAGTCACAGCCGATACTCAGTTTTACTTTCTGTGATTCGTTCCTCTTTTCTGTTCTTCAAACACTTACATTATTGTATTTGTTGGAATTTATGTTGAAACTACACTGCATGCAGTTTTTAGATTTTGTTTCTCTTGAAAGACGTTGTCCTGATGATGTCCAGCTAGTGTCCATAAACCACGAATTCTCTGACTCCTCTGTTTGTGCAAACAAACTTGTTATCACAATAGATTAAATGGACTATATCAGTCTAGGCAGACTAAGCAAGTCAAGCGTATTTAACAGAGAATAAAGCATAAACAGTCTAAAACAGCAGTGCAGTTTATTTATGTATTTATAGAGGACCAAAACTGCCAAAATTTAAAAAAATAAATAAATGCCACAACAGATGTTGCTGTTAAATGCTTGAAAAGAATATAGATAAATATAGCAATTAGTTTTTCTCTAATGTGCTTCTTAGAATTAACTTTATGTTAAAGGATTAACATGCTGTGTGATCATTGTGATCGACTGTGATCTGAGGGGTATACCACGATTCAAAAAGGTCAACAACAGCAAGCTTTCTTTCTCTACCCTAGTACAAGATGACCAGTATCATGACAGTGGTTGTCAGCTTCCTCTGTTAAGCCGAGCACTCTAGGCCCGGTGTATGTTTACATAAAAAGGGGTATTTCACTCTTCTTTTACACAAAGAATCCCTGTGAGTGCCCCCTATCCTGATCGGACACATTAGCATGTAATGATAAAAGGTGAAAAAATTTATAAAGAACATAAAAAATATAAATACAAAAAATATAAAAGTGAAATGCAAATTTGTTTGTAAATAGGACAACATTAATACCCCAGAAAATCATTAATCATTAGATTTGGTGCACAGATCGGTAAAATAAACATTTTAACTTTAATTAATTACTGGCTGCACGTCAGATCTCTGAAACTTTAAACTGGATACTTTGAAACATTGAAGCTGACTGTCTCACAGCGTGGTAAACAAGATGTGGAGATAACTTTAGTCAGGAGATCAAACTGAAATTAACTTTATTGATTGCTCTGGACCAAGTTATGTGTTCAGCATAAGTTACTGTGGCGATCAAAGCTGAAGACTTCAAGCTCAACATACCTACGAATCTGCTAATCTGACTTCATGGCACAGCCCTCAGATGATGGGGACTTAGGTGTATGTTGTTCTGGGTTTTGGAACTCCAACTGATCATTGATGTCTTAAGGACAAAATTCATTTTTAAAAAATATAAAATTGCTTTAAATTCTGGTTGGTAAAACATCCCTCACCTCTCCTTTTCTCTCTGCTCTTGTCCTACCTACAGAGGTGAAGCGTTTCCTTGGCGCCGCCGTGGATCTGCGCAGGTGGAGGGTCACATCACATGGGAGTGTGCGACTGCGCGCGTGACGGTGTGTGTTTAGGCCTCCTGCTGTCGCTCGCTCGTCCCAGACAGGCATGGCGGGGGGCAGGGAGCGCAGCGGCTCAAAGACGCAGAGGCCGTGGTCGGTGTACCGAGCCAACACGCTGGAGCTGTCCAATGAGATGATCAGCTTGGCGCTCGCAGGTCAGAGCATCGTGGAAACTGAGCTAGAGTCAGAAACTTTTTAGTCTTTTGTGCATTTTAGCAAAATAGTTGGTCACATTTAAGGAGTTTAGGTTTAGAAAAAGGTCAAATAAGTCCATCTCACCCTGAGGTATTCACGCATTATCAAAATGGTCCATTTTGTATTTCAAAATAAAAGCCTTTTGAAATGTCCTGTATGAGTTTTTTACCTTTAATTTACAAACCGATTATAGGGAAACGTCCTGTTTTCACAGACGTATTTCCCTTTACATTGATAGTGTAACACGTCAGACTGTCACTCATCTAATATCAAGGCAGTCTGATTTGATCTGATCTGATCAAAATAAAAACCTTTCCTATAAAGGTAAACATGGCTCATATAGCCATGAAAGGGATTACAGGAAAACATCCTTTTTACAGACATGCTATTAATCTAAAGGGAAGTATGATACCTCAGACTGTCATTCCACGTCAAGTCATTCTGTGTATTTCAAAATAAAAGCCTTTTGAAAGTCTGAGCTGTGTTTACCTTTAATTTACAAGGGTGCTAGTTTCATTTTCATCTAAACATAATCAAAATCAACCTAAAGTAGCTTCAATGTTGCAGCTGGAGATGATTTTAATACATGAACTGCTGGTCGAATTTGTTTTTAGTGCTGCAGCAGAATTTATCATGTACAAAAGCTTCAAATGCTGTTTCTCTGACTTAATGTTCTGATGACGTTTGTGTTACTTTGCAGGAAATAGTCAGGACCCAGATCAACCTGTGCTGGAATTCAGTGTGGGTGAGTAATATGAGCATTTATGATGGCTGTCCGGGACATTTATAACCCGTAATTAAATTTAGTGGTCGTTAGTGCCTCAGTTCATGATCTACTCACTGCAAGTGACAGTGCACATACTTTCAGCATAGAGTCTGCTCTTATGGTAGCAAAATATAATCAGAAAATCTCCATAAAACAGCAGCTCAGCAGCAGAAATATATCAGACAGTGAGATGTCATTTATGTCAAGCAAGCCAGGATATATAAATATATGGTCAGCTGGTTGTGAGTTAATGAGTATGTGCAATCAATCTAAACATTTTGAAACACACTCTCCAACCTCACAGCTGCCAGACTGCCTGTGCAACCACAAGCGCCTTCAGACAGTCTTCCTGCTTGCCTCTTGGCTTGATTTGCTTGTGTTTTCTCACCCAGCATGCACAGACCTGGTGACTCCTTCTCTGGACCGAAAACCCAACACCTTTGTAGCAGTGAGCTGCACGACACCGCCGCAGGCCTTCTGGACCAAACACGCCCAGACTGAAGTCATAGAGGTCAGACTCGTCACTCAGATACAGATACAGAAACAGCCTTGAAGTTACAGTTGGACTAATGTTTAAGCAGCGCTAGCTTCCATAATGTTGATTTCAGCTTGTAGGTGTGACTTAGCTACGGCATAGTGACTTGTTTGCCACCATCCACACCTTCCTTATCTACGTCATTCAGTCTGGATGTAGAGGACGAGGGAGAAATGAATAATAAAACTGCAAAAACACACTTTTGGAAAAGTTTTGTTGCAAACACAATTGTGACCTCTGAAAGAGCAATTTCAGAGGTCACATCACTTTGTATTGAATGCATTTATTTACACGCCCCCTCAAGTGCAGAGTGAGTCATCAAAAATAAGGATTTTGTTGGGTAAACACTCATAAATATGTATTTTTATGCATATTTGGCAAAGTTAGAATGATACAGTGTGAAACCAGTGTACTTTTAGGGTTATCTGTATGTGTTACAATGACTTTCTTCTTCCAAAATGCCTGTTTTGCACATGGTTTGAACTTTTAGCTTAAATGGCAAAGCAAATTGAAGCTGCTATTGTGTTACTTTCCCTTGAAAATGTGATTCCATAATAGCAATAAAACAAAACATGAGCTGCTGAACTATTTTGTGTAACCTGTGTCTCTCCACAGGGCACCAGTAACCCCAGCTTCCTCTGCAGCATTGCCTTCTTCCAGGACTCCAACATCAACCAGCTGACGCAGGTCAAACTGGCTGTGTATGATGTGAAGGATCGCTCGCAGGGCACGGTACGACCAGCAGCACTGATTATTTTATTTTAATAATTTGAGCAAAGAAGCAGCTCAGCGTGTGAACTGTCTGTCTGTCCAGATGTACATGTTGGGCTCAGCACTTTTCCCTGTGAAGGAGATACTGCAAGAGAAGAGCCACAAATTACAGCTCGAACTGCGGTAACACACACACACACTTAAACACACAAACACCTTCTGCTTTTTTACTGCTGTATTCAAGATTCTTTAAATTCACCCCAGTTCTTTAAGCAAAACTCACTCCATCTTATTGCTGTTTTATTGCCGTCTTGATGCACCACAGTCACTTTGAAGGCATAAACTGACTGTGAGTGAAAGATTTCTTGTAGCCATTTCTAAACAACTGCATATTCCAATATCATAATTACACCCCCACTAATATTTGGTTTAAGGTCTCTTAGCATGTTGCACCTCAACCAGACACTTTTCACAGCCATCAATGAGCTTCTGGTATAATCCTGGCTTATATTTGACTGCTCTTCTTGGCAGAATTGGGAGAGTTAAAGTGTTTGTTTCTTGGTGCAATCTTGGCTTTTAAACTCAGTCCACACATTTTTTTCAACAGGGTGTAGGTCAGGGTTTTGGGAAGGCCATTCCAGAAGTTTAATGTGAACCTGCTTTATCTATTCAAAACTACTTTTAATGTGTGTTTGGGATCATTATCCTATTGGAACACCCAATTATGTCAAAGTTTCAACGGTCTAGCTGTTGATTTGAGGTGAAGTTAAAGATTTTGGAGGTAGTCCTTCTCCTTCATTATTCCATCCACTTTCTGCATCACAAGTACCACTGACAGCAAAACAGACCCAGAGCATGATGCTAGCACCACCCGGCTTAACAGCTGGTACAGAGTTCTTAGGTTTGAAAACACACCTCTTGTCATTGTGGACAAATAGCTCAATCTTTGTTTGGTTTGACCATATAACCTTTTTTCTAGAAGGCAACTAGCTTGTTGATGTGGGCAGCTGCAAATTTTAGTCAAGTTTGAAGGTGTAGATCTTCAAGAAGGGGCTTCTCTCTTGGTCAGCACCATCTCAGTCCATGGTGATGTAAAACTGGTGTCACCGTGGACAGAGATTTTGGTCTTCCAGCAGTTTCCAGTTCATGACAGGCTTGAGTTTTGATGGTTCCTGATTTGTTCCTGGGCATCCCTACCAATTTCCTCTCATTTGAGGGTGACAGTTTGGATCTTCTTCCAGACCTCAGCAAATCTGAATAACTTGTACTTAAGTACAGTTGTTTGAACCGATGACCTTGGAATCTGCAGTTGTTTAGAAAAGACTCCAAAAGACCTTCCCAACTTGTTTAAATATACAGTTCTCCTTCTTGGATCTTCACTGAGTTCCTTAGACTTTCCCTTAGTTTTGAGTATTGGTCAGTCCAATGAGTTCTATCAAACAATCCTTTTTATGCTGCAAAGAGAAACTACCAGTTGGACACAATCATGATCACTAACAAGAAGTTAATAAGCCTTATAATGTCAAAAGACACTGTAGAACCTTCAACACCTTTTACTAAAAGATTTAAGTGAGTGTATGTATATATTTGAGCCTGTAGGTATATTTTGGCTCTGTGTAGATTAGAGAAAATCCAAAATAAATCCAAACTTGTGCACCCAGTGTTTTAAAGTTGTTAAAGATGTATGCTGCACAATCATTCCACCCTGGAAAAGAACAGTTAAAAGAAATCATTAAAAAAGCCAAGAATATCAATCAATCAAGCAATTTATTTATAAGCGCATTTAAAAACAACACAGGTTGACCAAAGTGCTGTACATAATAAAAAAGTAAAAAGTAGATCAAACGCACACAAATAACAAAACAAAACTCAGTCACAATTAAAAGCTAGAGTGTAAAAATGTGTTTTGATTGATTGATTGATAATACTTTATTCATCCCGAGGGAAATTGGGTTAAGGCTGCCAGCCTTGCCAGCGCCATACGCCATTTTCAAACGGGTTTTAAAAATGTTAAGTGTTGGAGAGATCCTAATTTCAAGAGGCAGACTGTTCCAAAGTTTGGGCGCAGCAATCGCAAAGGCCCGGTCTCCTCTGTTTTTTAGTCTGCTTCTAGGGACAACTAGAGGCAACTTATCAGCTGACCTGAGAGTTCTATTTGGAGTATTTGTAGTTAACAGATGAGAGAGGTATGACGGAGCTAATCCATTTAGAGATTTAAAAACAAGCAATAAAATCTTAAAATCAGTTCTACAACGTACTGGAAGCCAGTGTAAATAAGCCAAGACTGGGGAAAAATGGTCATGTTTACGAGTGCCTGTCAAGAGTCGGGCTGCAGCATTCTGAACTAGCTGAAGACGAGAAAGCAGAGCCTGGCTGATACCAAAATAAAGCCTGTTACAGTAGTCAAGCCTGGATGAAATAAATGCATGTATCACTTTCTCGAAGTCAGCAAATGACAAAATGTTCTTAGTTTTTGCACGGGCCCTGAGCTGGAAGAAGCTGGCTTTTACAACAGAATTTATTTGTTTCTCAAATGAAAAGCTGCTATCAAAGAACACTCCCAGATTCTTAGCAAAGAGATTTCTGGGCTTTTCCAGAGGACCAAGGTCAACCTTAAGAGAAAAGCAAGGGTCAGAAGGTCCAAATAATACAATCTCAATTTTTTGGTCGTTTATATTCAAAAGATTAAATGCAAACCACGATTTAATGTCATCAAGCCAGTCTAGCAAAAGAAAGATTACCATGACATTCATGCCCATGATGATGGTGTGTAAACTGCTGACCACAATGGTAAGCAAGAAATTAAAGATGCTTGAATTTTAACTGTACAGAAGTTACATTTCATTTTTATGAAATGTTTGGTTTTACTTTGAAAAGTAAGAAGTGTTGTCATTTATGTATTTACAACATATAAAAGCCTGCTTGTCATTTACTTCAATTTTTTTTCCATCTTGACACAAAGCCTAATGTGGTTAGTAAAATGAAATGATGTGTCGTCCTTCCTTTACTTTAAATGTGTTTCCTGCTAAATTTGCAAGACAAAACTTGAAATGGAAAAAGGATATAGTGACAGATTTGTGGTTCTAGTTTCTAGTGTGCCACTGAAGAAGATCTGTTGAGGTTGTTGGATAGCATCGGGACATGTAACTCAATATTATCGAAATGGCAGTGGTGGGTGGCACTCTGGAAATGAATCATCCGGCTGAGAAGAAGGATATTTTTAAAAAAAACCACAGAACAAACGTAGGCTAAGGAGGGAGACTTGAGGAACACGGCATTCGCATTTAAAATGAATAAGAAACAGGAAGCAAGTATTAGCTAAGGCTACCAAAGATGTTCTTTCAGAGAAGAAAGAGCCACTGACTGTAGAAGATCTTTATACAGCCATTGGTAAGAACATAGAAGATTCAAAGCAAATCTCTTAATTTTAACTTAGTTTGCAGAAGATTTTTTGGCACTAAAAAAGCTATTTAGGAATTAAATGATACTAAAAGAATGATTAGCAGCTTTAAAGCTGTTTTGTGTTCAAATGGACAGATCAGCAGAGAACCAGCGGGTAGGGACCATCACTGTGGCGGCGTGGCAGATGGAGGAGAGAACAGATCAGAGGATGTCGATGGGACGTCTGCCAGAAAGCATCAACGGCCGGGTAAGAGGCTGGCAGCCACAGGCAGATTTATTTATCTTCCTTGTGATCAGAGTAGTTATTTTCCATGATTGGCCAAAAAAGGCATCAGTTATTATATCTGCAAGCTCAACAAATGTTCTGAGGTTACAATCAATAAATATAATTTTGCATTTGTATCAAAAGTTTGGATGTTTACGTGTAAAGAATTTGATTAGACTTGTATACTTAAATATGTGTTGTGTTTACGCTTCATTGTCTCTCAAATGTTGGTAAAATGCTGCATGTTTGCTCCTGAGCCTTGCTGTTTTTCTGTGACTGCATATAAAGCATATATATTAAATGATCATGGTACAATAAAGACATCGCCATATGGCAGTAAAGTCATTTATCTCGGCAGATTGGGTTTTGTGAAAGCTCTGGGAGTGTGGTGTAGGTGATAGTGGAGAGATAAAGGAAGGTGGATGCTGCCTGCCAGAGCTGACTTAGTATAATGTTGGTGCTTGTGTGTGTCCTGCAGACAGTGCTGCCCGTCGACGAGAGCCTGACGGAGTCTATGGGAGTCCGAATCAAGTACGCCTCGTTCTGCAAAGATACCCTGCTACGCTCAGGTGGGACAGCTTTGCTCTGTGACTCAGTGTGTGCAAAGTAGCGTGGTGTTAGTAAGGTTTCGGTGAAGTTTTCTTTTTCTTTCTTAAATCAGTTAAAATAACTTGGCTACATTGTCCTGTACTTTGCTGATATATTTCTAATCAGTTTAATGAAACATTTGGATCGAAACTGTTTAATCTGGTAACTGAGTAAGCATTTAAAGACACAGATGTTTAACAGATCTTCCTGCATTAAACGCCTTCATTAGAACCCTTTGACATAAACCCTAGAGATCAGTCCGTGGATCCCTGGCAACCTCTGGTGGGTAGGAAAAATGTTTAATTCCTTGCTGGTTGTTGAGTGGTTGCTAGAAGTTGCTGTCAGTCACATGGTGGTGCACCATAAAACCTCCATTAACAACTTGTAAGCTTGTTTAGAAACACTCGTTGTTTACTTTTTGAGCGAAATTGAAACTCTGATAAACTGTCACACAAACCAGAAGGGAGTGTAAAAGCTGTGCCAACACACCACAACTTGTAGATATTGTTTTTTATTTTTATTTCATTTTGACTTTTCATTTTCAATTCAGTTTAGTTTCAGTTAAGTTTCCAGAGTGAATTTTCTTATTTCAGTTTAGTTTATGTTGTTTGAAAATGTTTAGTTTCACTGGTAGTTTTAGTCTATTTAATTAAGGTTGAGCAGGTTGATCAGAAGGCAAAAAGACTCAATAGAAGTTTTTACCCACAGGCTGTCAAACATGCCCTACTGCCGCCCTGTTTGAAGGATAACTGCACTGCCAACACTCATGGACATTACACTTTATTTAAAAACCATATTTTTATTTATACTATAATGCGACCAACATTCCTACCTTTTTAAACTGTATTTATTATAACCGTATTTATTATAGTAGCAACAGCCCCCCCACACAACACTCAATGTGCAATATCACTGATCACACTGCACCTCTCAATGCACCTGCTCCTCAGATGGCATGTATGTGTATGTATATATATGTGTGTGTGTGTGTGTGTGTGTGTGTGTGTGTGTGTGTGTGTGTGTATGCACGCATGCATACATGCATGTATATTATATATACATATATGTATGTATGTGTCTGTATGTATGTCCGTATGTATGCAGGTGTATGTATAACTTGTACATATCTTTCTTGTGTAAATGTAAATTTGTCTGTGTTATTGTGTAAATACTTACGCTATTGTGCATTTCACACTCATGGAGAGATGCCAAACTGCCTTTCATTGTTCTTGTAGCAGTTACAATAAAGAGCTATTCTATTCTATTCATATTGTATGCAGGGCATATGTTAGAAGCAAGACCTAGGAATATCAGCATAGTTATTACAATTAAAAAACAATTAAACAACTGACAAAAACAAAAACTAAGGATATGCGCTCTATAATTAAGTTTCTTAAAATTGCTTCAGTTATATATTTTGTGTCAAAGGTTTTGATTTTTATTTTAGTTTACGGAATGATTTTTTCATTTCTAGTTATAATTATAATCTTGAATCTGCTTTTTTAGTTTGGTTTGTACTTTTCACAGTTTCACTTTCCCTGTGAGAGTAGTTAAGAAGTTTTAGAAGAAAACTTGTTTTAGAAGAAAGTCAGCGTCTTCCAAGCAAACTATTGGTAGCCAAAGAGACTTTTGGTCCCAAAAAGTGCCCATCAAACTCTACAAACCACCTGGCACCTGGGTGGGGAATACAAATTTTTCCTTATTGACCACAGGTTGTAAAATGGTTGGATACTGGTCTATAGCCCTGTGTCACTGAGACCTTAGGGCATTAGGTTTATGTGCATGGAAAACCAAAGGAGAAATGTATAAAACAAACTAACTCGTTGAACTTAATATTTAATAGCTTTAGTTAGGGCTGTGCGATATGACCAAAATCTCATATCCCGATATTAAGACATCTATCGTCCGATAACGATATAAATCACAAAAATGTAACATTTTCTGTAAATTCTGTGAATGTCGGGCAGCTCGACTTGCGTGAAGTGTTTCCAGCTGGGCGTCGCGTACCTGGAGTCGAGTGTTTTAACTGATGCATGAAACGATACATTTTTAGACATAGGTTGTAACAGAGGCCGTTTTCTTTGTGAGTATTTATTACACAGCGTGCTGCGGAGAAAAGCCTGTTCTAACGTTTGAGTCTAAGGTTTATTTTTTAGCACCTGACGGCTCTTTTTTGCTTCTCATCCGTAAATACTCTGCATCTTTCACGTGATTCAGTTTATTTTGAAAAGTCTCAACAGGATCTTGAGCTTTATTGTGAAAGGTTTATGTGGAAAATAAACAGGCGGACACAGGGTGGTTTTACCGTCGTTGTTGCTAACGACAACGCATAAAAACAAGCGCTTGTCCGTCTGTAGTGTGGTTATATTAAACATAAGAGAAAGAGAGAACTTTAGGAAATTAATATAGCCACTACAGTGACCATCAAAATAATGAAAATATATTGCCGTAAACAGTTTATTTTGCGACACCACGAAACAAACGATAGCGTAAAATGAAACGATAGACGTTTTTATATCGTCATCCGATATATATTGTTATATCGAACAGCCCTAGTTTTAGTTTCAGCCAGAATGTATTCTGCACACACTGAATATTTTCTGAGTTAAAGTCCCTGAGGACATAGTAGTAGGTAAAAATGTGACTCTTTTTAATTTGCCTTACATTTTTCTGATACCAAATCAAATGTACACTAAGACTGTGATACTGCAAGTTTCATTGAGCAATCTTAGTAAGCGTATAAATCATGGGATAAAACTTAGTTTCAATAGCCCCATTTCAGTGTGTAGGATGTAGAGGAACAGAAACGAGCATTGGTACCCTGAATGTTTGCTTTCTGAAAAAACTTCAAAAAGGCAAGACTTTGAAGTCTCATATCACCATGTGGCATACATGACTGCTCAAAACAAGTTACAACATATGAACTTGAACCTTTTTACCTACATCTTTATACCAAGTCAATCTCCTAGCAGTAATTCTGTCTCTGGAAGGAAGTGACTCATTTGGACACTTTTACAGAGCTTCATAAACCCTTATAGTCATATATTCTAAGAGGAGCTATGTCTTCTGAATTTCAACCCTGCACCTGTTGGTTTTTTATTTTTTCTCTCCTCATCCTTCATTTCTCTCACTCACATTTTCCATCAACATGCAGTTGAGTTGTATTGATTGTCCCCGGTGAGTGGGAGGTGTCTGTTTACCTCGGGGATTGAGTGGCAGTCCAAAAATAACGGAAAGCAATAACGTTGTTTACTGAGAAAAACTTTGGTCAGATCCGTCTTCATCTAATCCGAGCTAACTGAATTTTGTGTTGCTTCAGCGTTTGGCGGCACGATGTCGAGGATGTACCGCTTCCCCACCACTGATGGGAACCACCTACGAGTGCTGGAGCAGATGGCCGAGAGCGTCTTGTCTATAAACATTCCCAGACAGTTTGTCAAACTGCTGCTGGAGGAGGATGCAGCCAGGTACAGCCACCCATGCATTTCTAAAGTTTACCAATAAAGAACATGTTACTTGTTCTTACTTATTCTTCATTTCTTATACTGAATAAACTGAACCGATACCGCCTCTTGTGTGCTGCTGGTCTGTAAAACTTTTTTTGCTCCTTGCTTTGTGCTTTTAAAGAATCCATAGTTTCTCAAAATTGATTCAAAACAGGTTAACACTGTGTAAAATACAATATCAGATGTTTCAACTGCGATATTTATGCAGGTGGAGAATTTTAGCAGCAGTCTGCTTAAGTTCCATGACACGTGGACATCATCACAACTGGTATTTCCTTCAACCGTCACTAGAAATCAGATTTCCTTGTTTAGCTTTGTTTTTGGTTTCCCCACCATTGCACTGTGAAGTCATTTTGGTGACAAAGTGTAACAGTGAAGTTGTTAAATATATTTTCCCTCAACTTTGGACACTATGCTTCTACAAATTAAGATCTCATCAACACTTGACATCTTTAAAGTCTGAGCTTTGATACTTTTCTTTTGTTTTCTTACTTGTTCATCTTCAGTTTTTCTGTATTTTCCTGCTCTGTTTTCTTCCTCTTAGCTGTACGCCATTTTGGTCAGCTCTTGTTTTTAAAATGTGCTTATAAAGAAACTGAATTGACATGACTAATAAAAAAAAAAAAAGGCAAAACTAAGTTCCTGTAATAACCAACAGGAGACCAGTGATGTGTAAACTGACTTCGATATGGCCTACTGGTCAGTAGTTGGAGAGTGTTTGCAGACAACTGGGTGTCTTGTCTGCAAACACTGCTGCTGAGTACAGAAATCTGCTTGTCACCAGTGCAGTCATGAAGAGGTTTTTGTCGCACGCAGCCAGCAACCACTTGCTTGGTTGGGAATACAGTTTTTCATAGGTTTGCAACTGGTTTCTAGGCCTTTGTGATGAAGGCCAAATGAATATAACAAAACAAAAATTAGCAGAGACCTAAAATGCATGTTTTTGTACCATTATGGTTTATCCAGTGTTGCACTTCATAGATGGTCCCAACTTGCCAGTCTCATGATTCATCTTCATAACCGTAGACAAGCTTGTGAGCTCAATAATTATTTCAAACCTTTGAGGGGTTAAATATTTAATACATAAAGAACAAGAATCATAATTTTCAATTTTTTATAGTTTAAACTTCATAATACCCAGTTTGACTTCTGCAGATGTTTTGTTTTCTCTACAGCAGCTTTAAACCCAAAGAAATTTACTTTATTGCTTCATTAAACTGTGTGTCCTTAGTTTCTGTGGACAAAATTTCTAGTCATAGCCAGATAGTTGGAGGATCTCAATCTTGGTGGCCTTAGAATATCATCTCAGCTTTTTCTAGATGATTCTGTTCTGTTGGCTTCATTGGGTAGGTCTTTAGCTTGCACCGGGATGGTTTGCATCTAAGTGTGAAGTTGCAGGAATGATAATGAGCACCTTCAAGTCCAGGCCATGGTCTTCAGCAAAGAAAGGGCAGAGTGCTCACTCCAGGTCAGGGATGACTTGTTGCCTCAACTGGAGGAGTTTAGTTACCTTAAGGTCTTCTTCTTGAATGAAGGGAGAGTGGAGCGGGAGGTTGACTGACGGATTGGGGCTCTGCTTTGGTGAAGAGAGAGCTAAGCATAAAAGCAAAGCATTTGGTTTATCGGTCAATCTACCTCCCCACTCTCAACTATGGTCACGAGCTTTGGATAGTGATAGAAAGAATGAGATTGCAGACAGAAGTGACAAAATAACCCTTCTCTGAAGAGTGGACAGCCTCTGCCTTTGCCTTTGGGTGAGGTGTTTCCGGCATGTCCTGCAGGGAGGAGGCCCCAGGGCAGAGCAGGGCTCGGTGGAGAGATTACATCTCTCGGTTGGCTTGGAAATAATTCAGTTTTCCCCCAGATGAGCTGGAAGAGGCGGCCAGGAAAAGGGAGGTCTGAGTTTCTTTCTTTAGACTGACCAAACCCATGACCTAGAACCTGGATATATAGGAGAGGGAGGATAAATGAAAGGATGTTACATTAAACCAAAACAAGCAGCAGATTATCCCGTCTGAGAAGCTGAAATCAGAGAAAGTCCTTAAATTATGGAAATTATTTCTGATTGTGGATAATTGCCACGGCTCTTATTGCAAGTCATTTGAAATGCATCCTGAAGCGAGCGCAGTACTTGATGATTCATTTTTTCCTCTTTCTAACTATTCTGTCTGCAGGGTTTGCGAGTTGGAGGAGTTGGGAGAGTTGTCCCCCTGCTGGGAGAACCTGCGGCGGCAGATCGTCTCTCAGTACCAGAACATAATACTCGCTTACCAAGAGACACTGTCTGACCTCAGTGAATACAGAGGTCAGTGTAGGTGCAGGCCCGAGTACACCTAAAAGAAAAAGTTAAAAAGACAACGACTAAGCTGCTTTGTCTCTTTGTCAGGTCCATCATTCAAAGCCAGTAACCTGAAAGCAGACAAGAAGCTGGAGTTCATGCCCACTAACCTTCACGTTCAGAGGATGAGGGTGCAGGATGAGCTGGGTTTTGGTTAGACACGAATACAAATGATTAAAAAACAAATCTTGCTGTGATCGCACGCACTTTTTGTGCCTTTAAAACATCCTTGTTTGTCTTTCCAGAACAGACATATGATGTGGTAACAGTTGGTGCCCCAGCCGCTCACTGCCAGGGTTTTAAGAACGGCGGTCTGAGGAAGCTCATCCAGAAGTTCGAGGAAGCAAAGAAACAGTAAGTTGAGCACAAAGTGGGACGTCACATAGGAAAATGAAGGGGGGGAAGCATGTGTGTTTTCTTCCAAATTGCGATGACCTCTGCTCCTGTTTTGGGTTTTTATATTTTGCTTTATTCATCTTGTGATTTGTATTTAAACAGTTGTTTTTTTGTCATCTTTGTTTCTTCAATTTCTGCATTAATTCTGCAGTTCCCTTTTCATGGCTTCCTCTTAATTTTGTTTTTGTTACTTTTCCGATCAGCGTATATGAGGAGGAATGGTGAGTCGTTGCACTGCTTTGCTTGTTTTCATTTGACACTTCTAAAAAAATTTTTTAAAAATCACACTTTCATAGATCCTTAAGATTTGTACAACAATGTATTTTCAGTTTTAAGCTGGAAGAATGGGGTTTTGCATAGCTTATCATGTTAATGCAAAGAAATAACAGCACATGGCGCATCAGTCTTAACAGTGTTGTGTTAACTAATATAGAACTAAAATGTGTGTTGTCTTCAAACGAGCACAAGGTTTGTCATAAAGTTGTATGAATACTGCTCATTTTATGAATTCAGTCATCATTTGAAAGTCTATTAAAAACATGTTTCTGTGCTTAAAAAGTCAAACCCTGACAATATTAAAGAGACGTTTTTAAAATTCTTCTACATGAGATGGTCTGAATTTGTGAAGCGAGTGGTATCGTGCCCCGTCCCTGGCGTTTATTGAAGTCTGCTCCATGTTGTCTCTCCGGTCCATTAAGAGCAGGCATGTGCATGCAGACACTGTATGTTTGTACATCTGTGAAACACTAAAGTTAAGAATAGTGAGTAACATCTCTCGCTACGTTTTTGAAACGGCCCCTCTGAAGCTTGATTTAGACTTCTGCAGGAAATTTATGTTCTAACTGAAGATGTAACCGAAACCCCTCTAAAACCTCATGTCATGCTATTCTGTTTCCAGTTACAGCGTATATTTCCTGCCGAAGCATATTTCAGACATAAGACAGAAACATTACAAAAATATACACCTACAGGCCACTTTATTAGGTACACCATGTCAGTACTGAGTTGGACCTTCAGAGCTGCCTTAGTTCTTTATCGCACAGTTCAGCAAGGTGCTGGAAACATTCTTCAGAGTTTTAGGTCCATAGTGGCATGATGGTATCACGCAGTTGCTGCAGATTTGTCAGCTGCACATCCATGATGTGAATCTCCTGTTCTACCAAATCCCAATGGTGCTCTGTTGCAATGAGATCTGGTGACTGTGGAGCCCATTTCAGTACAGTGAACTCATCCTCATGTTCAAGAAACCAGCTTGAGATGATCTCATCCAACCTGAAGCAGGATGGATCCATGCTGTCATATTGTTTATGTCAAATTCTCACCCTACCAACTGAATGTCACATCACAAATTGAAGCTCATCAGATCGGGTGACATTTTTCCAGTCCTCTGTTGTCCAGATTTGGTGAGCCCGTGGGAATTGTAGCCTCAGTTTTCTTGTTCTTAGCTGAGAGGAGTGGGACCTGGTGTGCTCTTCTGCTGTATTCAGAGCTGCTCTTCTGCATACCTTGGTTGTAATGAGTGGTGGCTTATCATTGCCTTCTTATCAGCTTGAAGCAGGCTGGCTATTCTCCTCTGAAGGCATTTTTACCCAATGAACTGCCACTCACTAGTTATAGCCTTAGTTTCCTGTTCTTAGCTGACAAAAGTTGGATCTTTATGGTCTTCTGTGGTTGTCGTTGTCTGGGAAAGTCCTAGTAGATCAGCAGTTTGTGAAATACTCAGACCAAACAACCATTTAAAGTCAATTTAAGTCACCTTTCTTCTCCATTCAGATGCTCAGTTTGAACTACAGCAGGTTGTTTTAACCATGTCTAAATGCACTAAATTGCTGCCATGAGCAGTTGAACAGATGTACCTAATAAAGTGGCTGGTGAGTGTAGAGTGGAGAGTATCCTCAGTCCCAGCTCGGATACAGACGTGTCTGTGTGTCTTTGTTCCTGCAGTAGCGCCCTCTCCAGCTCTCAGTCCATCATCTACATACCCCAGGACATTGTCCGAGCCAAAGAGATCATCGCCCACATCAACACGCTGAAGACTCAGGTCGGCTACTACGCCGAGAGGCTGTCTCGGGCTGCCAAAGACCGATCGGCCAGCGGACTGGAGTGGACGCTCGCCAGTCTGGCTGATAAGGTACTAAAAGTGTTTGGAAGTGATGTGACATTACGTGGGGACGCTTCTTATTTCATTCATACCTTCTTCCTTTCAGACCCGTCAGCTGGTGACAGTGTGCGACTGCAAGCTGCTAGCTTCAGCTATTCAGGCCCTGAACGCAGCGCGGCCCGAGTACATCGCCTCCAAAGCGTCTCCTTCCGCTGAGTCCGAACAAGTAGTGCTCCGCAACGACCAGGACACACTGACCGCAAAGTACAGTGGTCGCAACAGCCGGTCTTCACTGCACGTGGACTGGCACGAAGAGGAGTGGGTGAGTTGATCAGCAGTTTTTGGCTGTTTTTTGATTCCAGATTTATTTTTTTATTTTTTTTGCATGAGAACAAATGAGCTTAGTTTCTTGGCACACGTTGTGCATACAGCTTAAGATCTTAACTACACTCTGGTTGTCATCCAGCTTGGTACAATCTTCAGAAGAGGACACGCAGTTTGTAATTTAACAGATTTCCAGCTGAAAGTAGAAAAAACAGGTGAAACTCAAAAAGGAGAAGCTCTGGGTTCGTTTTTCAGTCTTTTTTTATTTTTAGCCATCTGTTAGCTTATATAAGTAAAACGCAGTGTCTGAAAAAACACGTGAGTGGTGGTTAAAGATGCAGGATGCTTATAAGTGAACGTTTGAGCTCATGTTATTGAAAATACATGTATACCTACGCGTCAGAATATTTAAATGATTATCCTTTAACAGTGCAAGTTTCCATCTTATTATTGAAATTGTGGTCACTTTGTCATTTGAAGTTCTCCAAATACACCATGCTATATGATATTTATCTACAGTAGTGATATATCAAAACAAAAACGTTGTTTTTTCTGCTATTATACTCAAATGTGATAAGTGCAAAATATAAATAACAAAGAAAAGAAATTGTGCAGTCATGAGTCTTCATAGAAATGGTGGCTTCTCTGACACTGCTTAGTTGTAAATGATGCGCAAAATATGTTTATTTAAATATTATATAAATGATGTTCAAATTTAATGAACTTGAAGTAACATTACTGTCATGAGTGCGTTTTGCCTCTGTGTGCTGAGGCGAGGCTCATGTAATGAAATCCATGAATCTTCACTGATTGAATTCCTCCTCTCCTTCCTCTGACTTGAGTATAATTCCCTGCTGTAATTTATTTCTTCAATATATACAGTACTGTTTTGTTTCCAAGAGGACAGACTTTCTTTTGTTTGTAAAGTGCTCTTGAGCAATACTTTTCCAGGCTATCTTAAAGTCTTTCAAAGTGTTTCTTTGGACATTGGCTGCTTTTTTTACTCTTTTTCAGTCCAGTCCTTGTACCTGAACATTTCCACAGGAATGTTTTTGTTTGTTAAGCCAATTAACTCTGACCTATGAATCATTCAAGCATAAAAAAGGCTCCAAACACAAAGGATGAACAGGTATTATGTCTACACTTAACAGACTTGGCAAAGAACCAGTTTTAAATTGTATCTAGACACTTTGTTACCAGCAGCCTGCCACAAAAACATATCATTTGTTTGTGGAGGACAAAAGAAGAAGTGTCAGGCCTAAATAACTATCTACAGCAATAGATACTTTACACT
Source organism: Oreochromis niloticus (assembly GCF_001858045.2). NCBI lineage: Eukaryota > Metazoa > Chordata > Actinopteri > Cichliformes > Cichlidae > Oreochromis > Oreochromis niloticus. Next base: position 21,080,732 of record NC_031986.2, read on the forward strand.
ATACTACAGAGGAGGTCAGAAGAGATGTACAGCAGTGAGTGTCTTCAGCCATCTGTTAAACATGGTGGAGGCTGGTTTGAGCTGCATTTCAGCCAGTGGTGTTGGAGATCTTGTCCAAATACAGAAAAGTGCCATCAGATTTTGATCCACCATGAAGAAACATCCAAAGAAGAGCTTTGAATGTCCTTCAAGAAGCCTGGAGAACTATTCCTGAAGACTACTTAATGACATGACAAGAAAGCTGCCTAAGAGAGTTCAGACTGTGCTGAAGAATAAAGGTGGTCACACCAAATATTGACTTTCAGGCTCAGAGTTGTAACTCTGTTTCTAATTGAAACTACATACAAACAAACATTTATAACATATATACAAAGAAATTAGGAGTGGTGTGAGACGTACACTTTTTTTACTCCTTTTTTGCACATAAATATTTTCAAAGTGTCACCTTTCCCTTTTTAGCACATTACTTAAAGACCCACTTTTGAATGGTTTGTTGCTCTCTAAAATTGAAGCTGAAACAGCTGAATGCTGTAAACATGTCATCTCAGGAGAAGGTGTGGTCAAATGTGGACAAGTCTCTGGAGTGCATCATCCAGCGCGTCGACAAGCTGCTTCAGAAAGAGAGGAGACCCAGCGTCGGCAGTCGGGACAGTACCCAGAGTGACCAGCAGGGTGGCAGCAGTAAGAAAGGTAAGAGACTCTCACACAGTCTTTTAGCTGTAGTTTACTTCTGTGCTCTCTCATCAGCGCTCTTTAATTTATGCTTGCAGTGTTTTACTGTTTCCATGTCTTTTGGGTCAATTGAAATCACTCTGGGTAGTAAAAAGAGATGCACGTGTTGCTAACATGTTAATCTGGCTCATTAGTGGTAAACTGTTGGAGGAAAACGGTGTCAATATCATTCAAAAGCTGGTAAATGTCTTTACTGACATGCTTTTGGTATCATTAATAGGAATCTGCAAACTGGAGGACTAAAAAAGCACAGCAAAGTCAAAAGATTGCATTTTAGTGAGTTAGGGAGCCATAAGAGTGGGAGTTGGTATAAAAAGTCTAGAATAATATGGGATTACTTTAAAACCAGCTTGGATCTCTTGGTTATGTCCTTCGTGTTGTGAAACCAGACGGCACAGGTGAGGGATCAGAAACTGCACAGGACCACAGTTTACAGCAAAAACATCATTATATTTAGAAAAAGACTCTAAAGAACAGGCCAGAAGCTCATCAGCCCAGTGTTTACCTCGTTTATAGGAGCCATGAGGTCTGCAGTTATGAGTGACCAGATGTCCCAGTTGTGGGACTACACAGTGTTTTTTATATCCCTCGTCTCTCCCAGTCCCACAGAGTAAGACAGTATTCCTAAAGTCTGGCTTTTAACCCAGTGCAGGTTAAACCTCTCGCAAGTCACCAATAAGATGTCAGCAGCTCTGCAGATTTCAGAGAAAAATACCACAAAGAGACAGTAAATACTGAGAAATAGAGTTTTGCTGTTGCTTGTTTCCGACATAGACAGATATGGTGTGAAGTTATCACCACTTGGGATTAAAAGTCACTTTCACCCACCCGTTCTCTTTATGTATTTAAATTAAAACATTGAAATATTCTCATTGTTTTATACTAAAGTTCTAAACTTGTTTGCTGACCCTTGCTTTTCTTTTATGTGGGTGTGAAAAGGCGATGGTGGGAAGTGTTTAGCTTTCTGGATCAACCCAGAAAATACGTCAGAGGAATCTCCATCCTTACCACCATCATCATCATCGTCATCACTATTAGAACCGCCTCCACCATCATCATCATCATCATCATCTCCACCACCATCCTCTTCCTCTCAGCTTGCCCTCTCCTCTGCACGGCCTCCCAGTCCCGAACAGGAAACCTGTAGGTTTTGTTTTTTTCCGTTTTTTTCTCTTCTTCTTCTTCTTGAGTCATCCCTCTCACATCTATTTTCAGCTCAGGTCACTGCTTACTTTTAAGAAGTGGGAGGATTCATGAGCAGATTTTTCCTTCACCTCATCAGCCAACTTTATTCTTTGAGAAAATACTCTTAAATGACTCGTCTTCAAAAAGTGTTCAGTGTTTTATGTGTGGTCTGCGTGTCTTTATGTGCACAGTGTTGCAACAGTACTGTAGCAATGTAGCTGTTGTATCTGAGATTTTCTACATGTTGTAGCAGACCAGGGTCGAACATCTGTCCAAATTCCCCCCAAAACACGCTAGATTTTCATAAAATAAGACAGAAAAGAGTTCCTCCTCGTGAGCCGTTAGAGAATAAGGATGTTTGGACTCTGGTCTGCAGTGTTTCTTCTGTGTTGTCTCTGCTGCCCTCTATGGCGTACAGTGCTGCTAATCATGCATGTCGCACCTCCAACCCCTCTTCCAGATGGAAGCCCCAGTGCTGAGGAGGCGTATCCAGGTAAGAGCTGCCTCCCCATATGTGCTCCTCTCACTCTATTCACTTTTCCAGGACTCAGAATGATTTTGATAAGAAGTCCAGGCAGATATAGTTCAATGTCTGGACTGAGTAAATTCCAACAAACCCTAAAATAGTTACAAAAACTCGGTATTTAAAAAAAAAAAAAGCTACAGTCTGGGTTTTTTTTGGGGGGGGGGGGTTAGTGTAAGCGCAACTTTTTAACTAATGTCAGAAGTGTAATGACTGACTCATTTTTAATACCTAAATCTGCCCTCAGTGCACAAACCTAAATGAATCGGTACATATGAAAGCGCCCAAGTCACAAGCTGTGTTCAGGAATATGGATAAAACAAAAAGGTTCAAATTTGTGTCCAAAAAAACCCACAAATCAGTGTCACTGTTTTAAAATCTGCTGGGACTGCTCTAAAATTTCAGCTTTTTCTTTACATAAAGACTGGGGTCTGTAACACTATCTCAGCTCCTTTCCTATTTATTAAAGAACAAGCCTGACACCAGGCTTTTGAGTCAAACAGCTCTGTCAGATCTCTGTAAGTGTTTTTAGGTTCTTTCCAGCAGGATTTGTGGCTAGTCCTGGAGCTTCACCCTAAAAGATTTCAATGTGTGTGTGCTTCTCCTTTCCCTGTTGTCCTTCTTGTCTTTTTTTCTGTTTCTCTCAAATTTAACAAGAAGTGCACTCTGAAAAATACAGTCTTTGCTGCTTGGTGTGGAAACTTGGTTTGAAGGCATATTTGTGTTTGGTTTCTCATGGTTTATTTACACTTGTTGCAGGCGAGTGGAGCGAGGCGCTGTACCCTCTCCTCACCACGCTCACAGACTGCGTTGCCATGATGAGCGACAAAGCCAAGAAGTCTATGGTCTTCCTGCTCATGCAGGACACCGCCCCGACGATAGCCATGGACGTGTCATTGCAGTACCGCCGCGACATTGTCTTCTGCCAAACGGTCAGCACGCAAACATCATCCAAGTGACTCAGACGCACTCACCTACACATATTTCCATTAATGTATGTCTGAGCTGATGCGTTTATCCTGGAGTGACTCAGAGTGAAGGAAAAGGCCAAGAAAAGTGTAAATATCGTAAAAGCAAGGAGTTCAGAGCTCTATGACTTAGTGGCTTTACGGAATTCATATGACTATTAAATGTCTGAGTAAAGAGTAAAGGCAAAGGGAGCCCAGCAAGTAAGGATTTCACACTCCCACTCACCTGAGACTGCAGTTATAAAGAGGATATGATGCCAGATGTAGTCCTCACAGTGGATCCTTCCTTCGGTATTTTTAGAGGCTCTTTTTAGAGGCGATTGTAGTTTTTTGGCAAACCCTCTTGTCTGACTCACATCAGTTATATTTACCCAGCGGTGGATCCCTGCAGCTCTTAAATGAGCAGCTACAGGACTCAGACACTTCAAGTTAAACTCTAATCCAAGCATTAAGTAAAGAAGTAAGAATAGCATTTCGTAATAGTCAGCCATAATCAGAGCTGAAATACTTACAAGTAATCAGTCAAGCATTTTCAAAGCATAAAGCTAAATATTCCATAATATTCCAATCATCAAGTGTTTGAGTTTCAATGCTCCAAAGCAATGTTTAAAGACCGTGAGATCCTATTTTCTGACATCGTTAATGCTTTGATTACAGTTCTCAGAAATGACCCACATGTGTTGAGAATGGCCTTCCATCACTGGCACATCCATCGTTTTTCCTATGTTACAGTCACACTCTGGGAAAACAGTGGTTGGAGGCCACTGCATGATCGCAACCCCCACCGTGCACATTGAACTTGTGATCTTGTTTCCTCTGAAATTGTTGCTTCAAAGACAGGGACCAGGTCTGATAATACGGTGATTAACTGTCAGAGAAAATTTGAAATCTCTTGCTGTCTACATACACAGACATTCACATCAACTATTTACATTTGTAGATTTGACAGAGAAATTCAGAAATTCCTCCATAGGCACTCGGCAATTTTCACATAACCACGATACAACCAGTTTGCAACCACTTAAGTTCAGTCCTCTATTGTAAAAACACATGTCCCAGAATTGCTGCGCTCATCTGTGCAGACTGATTGCAATATGTTGACAATCTGTCTCTGTTTATAAATTAGACAACAGTTATTTGCAGATCTTTATCAGTCTGCCTCAGAGTGATTGCAGTCGGTCTGATTTGGACTGCAACTGTTTGGAGACAGGTTGCCTCCCAGCAGGCAGTCGGATTTATTATTTTCCTTTCCTAGTTGTAGAGATGGCTGTTGTTTTGTTTTTACTATAGTGTGCTGGGCCATTAATGGCTCGTCCAGTTCTCAGAGGGGCTGGAGCGTATCCCAGCTGTCATTGGCGCCATCACAGGCACCTTAGGCCAACGTAGAATCACTGGTCAGTCAAACATACTGGGGGCTATATTTACTCATCAAATGAAAATATCTTCCTGAGTTTGGGACTCTGCAGGCAGAATTTCAGAGTCTGTTTCAACCATGCATTAAAGAGCACACAACTGCAAACTCAGTAGTGATCCTCAGCCTTTCAGGGTTTGGTAGGTGTATAACATTTCTGATCGTCTTCAGTCAGATCAGTTTGAAGTGAGCTTCTGGCAGTGTGAACTGAAAATCAGTTACATAAAACTTGTCAGTGCAGTCCTGAAGCGTGCGCCGCAACATGCTGAGCTGCACGAAGATGCACAGAAACCAACCGCATGAGTCCGCTTACATAATGTGATAAGCAGCCAATCGGTGGTGTCTTGATGTGAAACCATATGTTGATTTGCATTAGAGAATATGATGCAGGTTTAAAAACCCACACTGCAGTCAGTGTCGGCTGTGTTAAAAGTGAAAGTGTGATCTGAATTGTAAATTAAATGTAAGATTTTTGTGGTAATTACAGCTTAAATCATGTGTCGTTTAATATTTCAGGGAATCTGCAGTGAAAGTACTTTCAGTTTTACTTTATTTAAACTGCACACATTCGCAGCAGCAGGCATCAGTGACAACAGACACAGGCGATTAATGCCGAGCTCAGACTGCAGGATGTCTTTGTGTGTAGTGATGGTCACTGTGTTAAACAGACAGCTATAGAGTCGTTTTGCTTCCTCATTGCTTTTTGGTCAGGTTTATGGTTGAAAAACACTGTGCTCATATTTGTTGACCTCCCAGACGTCAGATTTCAGATGGGACATCAAATGCAGCTCAGTCCCACTTTTGATTGTAAACCACAGGTTGCCTGGTGGGAGGCTGGGGTGGACCGGGGTTGCAAAGCAGCTTGCAGTTGCAGCAGTAGCTGTGGCTGATGATGGTGTCAGACCGCTGCTTTAAAAGTTTATAAAACTGAGCTTCGAAAACAACAAACTGACTCTTTCTTGTCTGACCTGCTGTTCGAGTTCATGTTTGTGTGTGTGTGTGTGTTATAGCTCACCGCTCTCATCTGCGGCTTCATTATCAAGCTGAGAAACTGTCTCCGTGATAACGGATTCCTGCGACAGCTCTACACCATCGGCCTGCTCGCTCAGTTCGAGTCCCTGCTCAGCACCTACGGTACAAACACACTTAGAGCTTCTTCTAATCGCACACAGCCAGCTGAGCCTCTGATTTTCAGTGTGTGTGTCTGCAGGAGAGGAGCTCTCCATGCTGGAGGACATGAGCATCGGCATAATGGATCTACGCAACGTCACCTTTAAGGTAGAAAGGAAAAGCAGCATGCTAACTGTCTTTCCAGGCTGTAGAGCCACTCTACAAGGATGATATTAGGAGGCCAGAGATTTGGGTGGAGCTGGCATGAAACGTGGAAACGTTCACATAGATTAGACCCACTCTGAGGACACAACTTGGAGTAGATGTACTGCAGAACTCAACTGAATGAGGATGTGTTTACTGACCTTTTTATTGTAGTTTTTCTGGCTTTGCATTAAAAAGGGCATGAAAAGTTTTGTGTAAATTGTAAATGTGCAGAGTGCAGCTATGAACTGCAAACATGTTCATTAAAACTGCACAAAAACAGTTTTTTATTTTGAAAGCTTTGGATTTTTTTTGTCCCTTCCTGTGGATTTTACAGCCCTCCTTAGTTTTGATCAAGCATTTGCCCTCATTGTCATTGTTTTTGTATTCTCTCTCTGTGGCATCCCTGCTGAGAGTTAATACAATGTAGGAAAAGTGATCAATTCATTTTCTTCAACGATTTAAGTTTGTATGCAGAAGAAGGTGGATGGAAGTCTAGATGCATGCATGTCGCAGCTCCATCCGTCATCAGTTGTGGTGGCATCGGGCTAAGCATTATATATTTGAGACATCCTGTTCCTCCAGTGAGCTTTTCCGGGTAATCCTGGGTTATCCCAAGCTGAAGCGCTTAAGGGCTAGACAATCGATACAATTTTTCCAGGGATCTCTCTGTCTAACTCAGCTCTCTGTTAATGGTACTCATGGCCACTGGTCAGTCAAGAAGGAAGAGGAATCGATATCGTTGCAGGATGCGCTGGAGGAGGTGAATGTATGGTTATGGAGTCAGAAGGATTCAGGGTTACGACATATCTTTAATACAGAAGTACAAATCCCGCTCTGATTAAGCTTGCAATCAAAGTTGAGTCAGTTTAATACTGAAGCTGAGGTATGGTCTCTGCAGAGTCGAGGGCATGCTCAAAAACTCGCAGCCTCGCTGGACGGGCTCTGTTACTTTTAATTGAGTATTTATTTTGCTTTTCACGGGCACTTGGTTCACAATTTCCATCTAGGTATTAAAGCTGCGTATACATGTACCTTTGCTCCTTTAAGGTCACCCAGGCAACCAGCACCTCCGTCCCCGAGTTGCTGCCGATCATCACAGGGAACCGGGATGGCTTCAACGTCCGCATCCCGCTGCCGGGGCCCATGTTTGAAGCCCTGCCCCGAGAGATCCAGAGCGGCATGCTGCTGCGGGTGCAGCCAGTGCACTTCAACGTGGGCATCAACGAGCAGCAGACGTTGGCCGAGAAGTGAGTGAGCACGTCCGGGATTTACCACCACAGGTGTTTGAGATTGGAAAAAATATTGTTTTATGTGTTCTTCAGGTTTGGAGACACATCCCTGCAGGAGAACATAAACTCTGAGAGTCTCTCCAGACTGAACTCGTACTACGAGCAGTTCAAAGAAGTCCTGCCGGAGGACTGTGAGTACACAGTTTTCATGTTTTCCTTCTTTCTGACTTGCACCATAAGCCATTAGTGTCGCGACTCCTGCTTTAACCCTTCTTTTTTCTGTTCTTATCTACTTTAAGGCCTCCCGAGGTCTCGCTCTCAGACGTGCCTTCCTGAACTGCTCAGGTTTCTCCGGCAGAACGTCAGCGCCAGGAAAAACAAGAACGTAGACATCCTGTGGCAGGCTGCAGAGGTGACATTTGCGTTCTTTTACTCACAATGTCGGACTGCTTTGTTAGCAACTTTTAATTCTCCAGTAGGATTTCACTGCGTTATAAATTTTACAGCTGCTTTTCTCTAAAGATGTCAAAAAGAAAATCATCAGCAGTGACTGACCTCCCCTCCCTGCTTGTCTCTCCATCTCAGATCTGCCGGCGGCTGAACGGCGTTCGTTTCACCAGCTGCAAGAGCGCCAAAGACCGCACAGCCATGTCGGTCACGCTGGAGCAGTGCCTGATCCTGCAGCACGAGCACGGCATGGCTCCGCAGGTCTTCACGCAGGCCCTCGACTGCATGCGCAGGTAGGATGCCCTCACAGTGCCCGAATGGAAAAATGCACAGCTGCAAATCACACCTGGGCAAAAAACAAGACAACTTTTACTAAATAAATAACTTCTGTGCGGGGATGAAAAGATCAGGAGTTCATCAGTGTTCTACTTGGTAATCTGACTTTAACTGTTCTCCATGTAGTTTTAACCAATGGGAATACAGCAGGTGTTTAACTGGTGTGTTAGTGGTTACTTCTGTCCCACTTCAAATATGTGGATCCGCCCGCTGTGGGAAATAAGGGAGCAGTGTCTTACTTTTTCTTTTTTTAACTAGAAGATAATATATTTTATGGAGGCTTATTTTCACACTGAAAAAAATGTTTAAATATATTTTTGATAGTATTTTGTAATACAAGTCAAAATTTCTTGTTGGGAACTTGGTCATTTGAGAGGTATTCCAGGCATGTCCTATCAGGAGGAGGCCCCGAGGCACTTACAGGATTTGCTGGAGGGATTATGTCTCTCAGATGGCTTGGGAGCGACTCAGTTTCCCCTCCTGGATGAGGTGGATGACGTGGTCAGGGTGAGGAAAGTCCAGACGTCTCTGCTCAGACTGCTGCCTCCATGACCTCTGTCTTGAGTCTGTCATGCAGTAAGAAATGGCTGTGTGGAGCTCAGGCTTGTGAGAAAAAAATATTTTTAAATTTCACGAAAATTGCTTTTTCAGGGGCGATAACAAGCTTCCATAATATTTGGTTGAGTCCTGTCAGAACATCAGCACAAACACTGTCGACAGCTCCTTTTCAGACTAGTGGAGGTGAAGCCTGCACGTCAAAGCAGCCAGTTTCAGCCGCATGCAGTTGTTGGTTAAAGAGACTGAAACCAGGCTGTAAACATGTTTATTTCTGCTGTAATGATGGACATTTTAGCACGGCAGTCTATGGTGACTGACTCACTGTTGAAGTCAGCCTTGAGCAGACGTTTGAGGTACTTGGTCAGTTTGATTTTTCAGTCCTTGTTGGCACACGTCTGTAAGAGAAATGAGATATATGAGAGATAGGATATCATGTAGGATATCCTGTACATGGTGTATATTACAAACAGGAACCATAGACAAGCACATTTCTGACTTTTCTCAAAATTCAAAATGGTTCTTGCTGGAGAAAATATTCATACCTCCACTTTAAAATGTGGAGACATGGCTGATGTTACGCAGCTCTAGAGAAATACATCCACAGCTTCTCAGATTCAGTGTTTTACTTTATTGAATCTCTAAAATCAGTTTTGCCCATGTGTGGTTTGAAAACTCATCACCTGCTTCCTCTGCAAAACAAGGCGAGCTGGAGGCTGTCTCGAAGGGGATGCTCGAATGAGTTAAGACTCAGTTGGTTACCTCACTTCACCGGCAGACTCCTCTCATAAAGGCTCAAAGTTTATCAGTAACTTTTGATGCTTTTTAAACCTAAGAAGGACGCTTACATGGAGAAGAGAGCTACCCAACTGCTACTCAGTCCTCTTAATGGTTACGTCGAGTGTTTGTTAGTCTGTGTTCTTGTCTTGTCTGTCTAAACATCAGTTTGAACATCCGTCTACTTGTCTCAACTGTCTTTCCTTTGCTTTATTTGTGTAACTAAAACACCTGCCACCGAGTTCCTTCACCCATCCTCATTTTATCGCTTCCAAAAACAATCTCTGCCTGTGTAAAAGAACTGGACTTCGTTTGCCTCTGTGTGTTTAAAAAAAAATAAATAAATAAATAAAAATGATCAGGGTTGAAGTCAGGAACACCAGATAAAGGTAGAGCTGGGGTGGAGGTGGGTTGCAAAGCGCCTTGCAGAAGAGCCTTAAAAAGAAGATTAGCCTGTAGAAACATTGGGCTTGACGTTGTGGCAAATGCTACTGTAAACTAACACTGACTCTATACTTTATAAAGACAAAACCTAGGCTTTTCTTTTCCTTCATTTGCTTAAGATTTTTTTGGGGATGAATTCACCCCACATTGTTACTATGGAAACAATCATTCTCTGTTCATGACAGCAAATTAGGGTCACTGAAGGTAAAAAACAACCAAAAAACAACTAAATAAATTAAAGAAAGTAGATAAATCAAAAAAGGGTCTGAGTGAGAAGAGTAAAAACTCAAACTTTTAGAGTTGAAAAACAGAGGCGTGGTTTTTCTCATACATTATTCACATGCTGTGGTAAATTTGATACTTTTTCCTCTTAAATTTGGCATTTTATTTATTTTCCACATTTATCCTGTATATGTTTGTAACTTTTCTTGGAAATCTGTCACTTTTCTCTCTAATTTCCCACTTATCTTGGTAAATTTACAACATTTATCACTTAAATTTATCCGTTAATGTAATTTTAATTTCTTGTAAAATAGCATGTTGTTTGCTACCCTTTCTCTTGTATTTATCTTTAACCTTAAAGTTTTTTTCCTCAAAATTCTAACCACTCTCACTCAGCCCCCTTTAAAAGAAATTCATATACAAAAAAAATCCAGGAAACACGAGGGATGCTGGGAATTTATATTCCTGAATGGAGCATTATTGATATTTATGTGATTTCCTGCTGGAGGACAGTCAGTGTTTCTCCTTTAAAAGCCTCTGAGTGTGTTTGTTACTTTCTCTGTTGACGGTTGTGTGACTTCCTGTTGTGAATATTTCTGTTAAAGATGGAAACACGCCTGTCTACAATAGAGTCCCGCAGATACTCGCATGATACAATGTCTCTTCACCTTTCTTCCTCTCCCCTTTTTCCTCTCCTCCTCCTCACCAGCCGACGCGCATGAAATCTGATCATTTTTAGAGTTTGTTTTATTTTGTTGGAGCTCAGAAGCATGCTAAACAATGCTTGGAGATATCGGCCATCTTCACTCCCTCTTTTATCCCCAGCTATCTGCACTAAGTGGTCTAAAGTGGATGAAGTAAATGATAAGACACCCTTATTGCATGTTACCTCTAATAGGACGCCATCTTTATCATTTATAGTCTGAAGTTCTTCCTTTAAGCTTTACTCCTTCAATAAAAGGGTGTTTTTTCCAGTCTTTTCCCTCCATCTGTCCCTCCTTCCTCCACCCATGTCTTAGAGTATATAAACATGGAGAGCCATTGCTGTGTTTTCTTACCTTCTTTCCCTTTCTTAATTTCTCTCTTTTCTCTCTCCTCCTCCTCTGTTTCCTCCTCCTCTTGTTTCCCGTTACATGATTGCTGTTTTGTTCCTACGATTGGCTCATTCTTGCGGGGTTGTTGTGTTGTTGATTTCTACTCCGCCCGCCCATTTGTCGTCGCCTTGATATTATTGCTTTTATTTTGGTGTAAAATGCCTCTGGTCATTGTGGATGTGGCTTCTTCACTGTCACTGTGATTTTTTTTTTTTCTTGTTTGGTTTTTTTTTTGGTCACGTGTTAATTTGCCGTCGCACTTGTGTGCACTCACACTCCATCTGTTTATTTTGGCCTCCTCCTTCACCTTTCCTCCTTCCTTCTTGCAATTTCCTCCTTATTTCTTCTCCTTCCTCCTCCATCCCTCTTCTTATCTTTATTTTCCCCTGTTTTCCTCCCTCCTTCCCCCTGCCTTGTTTGCTGCTTCACACAACCACCTCCTCCTTCTCTTCTTCTTCCTCTTCCCGTCCCCGTGGCTCGGCAGCATTGGCACGAGGGAGGGGGTGATCCAGAAGAACCTCAGCGGCTTGCTGCCGGTGCGTGACTTCCGGCTGGACCCCAGCCTCATGTACTCCCTGCCCCTGCTGGCCCTCAGCCCCAACCTCCTGGTGGTGTGGATCTTCCTCAGCATGGCCTACTTCCTGGCCAAACTGCGCTGCAGCTGAGCGAGCAGCTCTACGCTGGAAGTGACCAAATGTCAAACGTACTGCGAGGGTGGGCGGGGACTCTCCACGCTGACTCCCCAGGGTGTTTCTGAAACTGTGCCACTGACCTGTGAGAGGGGTGTAATCAGCTCACACACACTGTCCCACCATGACTAAGGGCTGTATGCGACTTACGTCCCGCTTATCAGAAGCCACGCTTTGGGCTTTTTCTTTCTTTTCTATTGTTTAAACATCTTTTTCTTTTTTCTATTAAAAACCTGTCATAGCTCAGGGGTGTCAAACTCATCTTATTCGTGGGCCACTAACCCAATCCTGTATGATCCTAACAGGACCAGAAGGCTAACCTCTTCCCACTCCCCTAAACCTCCAAATTGTTCTTAATATAATGAATTGATCTGATTTATAAATCTGATAAATGCTCTGCGATATCTTGAACTCCTGAGGCCCTGCGTCATCATACAGGGATATACGGTAACATATTTACTCTTCATTCTTCTTAATAAAGTGTTTATTTAAAAAAAACCCAAAAAAAACAATGATTACTTTATTCTGTTGGGTTGTCAAAGAAATAGTGGAGTTAAGATTAGGTTCAGCTAATCGTAAATCGCTAAGAGAAATTAAAAATGCATCCCTAACGAGCTCAGGTTTCCGGAGGTTAAGGACAGAATACAACGAGAAGACGTCCTCAGTCTTGCAGGTCTAGCGACCCCTGCCTGTCAACCACCAATAGTTATGGAAAAATGTGTATTGCCTGCCAGGCTGCTGGCTAAACTGGTGGCAAAGTGGGTGCTGCACTAACAAAAAAAACACCTTGTGATTGCAGTGGTTGTAGTAGTTTACATGTGAGATCGTGACTTCTCTGCAAACTTGCCAAGAGGTAGCAAAAAAGTCAGAAAACCAGAAACTGAGAAGGTCGCCTTCAAAGTAAAGGTTGGGCCTTTTGAAATGTTGTGATGACATTTTTTTTTGTCTCTATTTCAAGTTTTACACCTTTCAGTTTCACTGCTGCTTAGTAAGCAGTTGCAGACAAGTTGTCTCACATGCAAAATATGAGTGACTCCTGGCTATCCAGTAGCAGCTGCAACAGTGACGTTTGTAGCGCAGCACCGTGTACGATTTTGCAACCATTTGGCAACCTATTCAGTAACGCACATTTTTCCCTAGCAACCTGTGGTTACCAGGGATTCACCAACTGGTTTCTAGGCCTGTGTGCCTGAGGTCTTAGTGGGCTAGTTCTATCCCACGTGTTTGACACTCCTGATATATTCATTGTGTTGCCTACACTTGAGCGTGAGACCACATGCCATGTTCACACTAAGCCTGCTGAATGTGAAGTCTACATGATTCCATTCATGTGTTTTTTAGGATCATATCCGTCCACGTGTACACGCCGAAATTACCCAGATTATTTCCTTCTCTTCTCTTCTCTTCCCTTTTTTTTTTTTTTTTTTTTTCGTCCAGGATTAAGATAGCAGACACTGCTGTTTTAAACTCACGATTCCCTTGTCACTACAGTCCTAAAAGCTGCCACGTGATTAATCCTTTTTTTGGGCTTTTATGTAAAATACTAAATTTTAACCATTACGAAGTCCTAAATCTCCAATTCTGTTTTCTTCACTGAGGTTTAACCAAACATGCATTTTTCTAAGACTTTACAGAAACTAATGCTGCGATTTTCAGAGTGTTTCTGAAAAAGCTCAGTTTTGTCCACGTGGACGGTATTTGCCAAAAAGAGGACTTTCAAAAAAAAAATTCAGCTGGCTCCGTGCGAACATATAACACAAAACCATTAAAAGACATTAAGATGTTACCTTTATTATCCAAATCCACTTCCAGTACTGCCTAATGAGAGTGTATTACTTCTTTCTTAGTGTATAGCGCCCTCTGATGGACATATTTTGCTCCTTTGTGATGGTCAGTGAGTACTCTGCCTTACCCTTCACTGGTGGAAGGTGAAAGTTTATTGTAAAGAGTGTATAATGTGTATAAGGATAAGCAGATGATATCTAAACTTTGCTTTCAGGAAAGACCCACAGTAGCAATCAGATGATTATTTTATTCATGATTTAAGCTCAGCGCAAACAGCTTATATCATCAATACATTTTCTGGAACATTTGGTTTATCATTGTCTTCCATGTGCTTTTGCACTTGCCCTACACGCTAATGTGGAGGTACCTAAAGCTTTTATCTCGTGCCAAAATGAAGCAAGTACGCGCTTGCTTAGATATATATTTTTAAGGCAGCATTTGCTTGATTTTGTTTCTTTTGGTCTTCCTGCTTCTATATAGACGGTGGAAGCATTTTCCTGCTTCTGCCTGAGCTTTTGCACTTTCCAGCAGATCCGGGTCTGTCTCTGTCTTTGTTTAGATCCAGCCTATTGAAATGTTTGTGTGAGGCAGTGTTAGTGTTAGGAATCACCTGATAGCCCTGTTTAATCAGAAAAAATGAACTGAACCCATTAACTGACCGTTTACTTGATGGATATTAAACACGTGTCTCTTGTGCTGCTGATATGAAAACTCTGCTTGCTCACATTCATTTAGCCTAAAGTTTAAATACCTCACAAACAAAAAGCCTCGTGAAATGTGTGACCCATTTTAAAAGAGGAGTTCACTGAGCAGCAGGAATACTGCTCCAAACTGTGTCGACTAAATGCATATTGGCACAAGTACAAGCAGACAAATAATTATTTCGAACTCCTAGCACACCCACAAACATAAAAATAAAATCATAAAAGCTGAAATATCGTTGCTAGTAGACGGAACAATCTGACAGTCTTATATGGAGTGTAGAGTGTGCCAAAATAAGTAAAGTCAATGTGAAAGCTGTTATTTGTGTTCAAACCAGCGTTAAAAAATAGATGTGGAAAGAAATATTTAGTTAACTGGAATAAAATGAACAACTAGACTTTTGAAAAAGAAAATGACTTAAAATGATGCAACCACATAGCTGCCTTAATATAAATAAAAATACACTGGAAATGTCTTTGTAGTTAATTTGGTCTTAATTTAAGTCTACATATGATAAATGTCTGCTGTAAAAGTTAGCAAAATAAAAATGACTACAACTAATGTAAACTAAAAACTTTGTGTTTCTCTTTAATTAATTCCTTATTCAAATTAAAGCTGCACTGCTTAGTAGATTGAATGTCAAAATGCTCATTTAGTGATTAAATAGGCTTCCCGTTGTTTTCATTAACTAATGAATTATTTATTCCATCTGTCATCAAACTAACGGTCACGGCACATTTTAAAATTTGTAATCTGGCCTACCCAGATATGAATCATATCTCAGGTCATTGCACATGAATGTAGGTATGTTCAGGCCTATACTTTAGTGGCACAATTTACTGTCTTTGAGTCCAGTGTTTTGTATTTGCAATGCACAACTTTACTGTTTCACTTTTCTCCTGCTGCTCTTTAGCTGTTTCCCCCATGAGCTGGTGAAGACCAAAAATGGAGCAAAAACTTTGATTTATCAGGTAGTCACAGTATTAGCTCCTCATGCTAGTAATATTTATTAAAAGAATCACATATTTAACTAAAAACAACCTTTTAAATTGTACCCTTTTGATCAGTTAAAATTCAAGTCAGACTACACAGCAATAATATGACCCACGATTAACCAGCATACTTTTAATTATCTTTTATTGTCTTGTCCTGTAGCCTGGATTTGCTCACTATCATTAAAGTGACCCTCTCAAGTTTAAAGTTTAGATATGAGTGGCTGTTTTTTTTCATTCTTTTATCTCTTCATAGCGTCAGGTTTTTCCAGTCTGAGTATTATTTATGGGTTCAGTTCATTTATAAGACGCCGTCACATCCTGGCTTTCACCTGCCCAGAGGCTGAGACTGGCCAGCGATGGCACTCTTCAGACACTTTAATTGGTCCCAGTGTGCCAAAATAGATGCAGTAAGTCAGCGATTCGACCCACATCTGCTCTGCAGCTTTCAGGACAATGCGGCCGAGATCAGCTCTGTCTCGCCGACTGACAGAGCTGATCTCTGCATACTTCAGGATGCAGCTTGTAACTGGAATGTATGATTGTAGGATATTCAGGGGAAATGTGTTTGCATTGCTGCAGCTTGTGAACCCTTTAGAGCATTTATCTGTACCAGCCGATATGTTTTCATAAGCTTTATAGTGACGGTAGAGTGTTTGATGAATAATGTGAGGTGTTAAGATGCAAAGAGTTTAGGCTATTAAAGATGGGATGTCTGCATTCATTGTGGCTTATGCATCCTAGAAACAACGGAACAATACACAATGCAGTGTGTGTCCCTCTTGTTTCAGGCATTCTTGTGTCAAATATAAAGATCCCAGTGTGATGATTTCTGTTAGCTGATTAACTGTTGTTTCTAGTCTTACCTTGCCAACAGTCCAGAACCCAAAGATAATTTGCTTACAAACATATTTTTAAAATAGATAGCAAATTTACCATTAAAAAGGCAAATATTTGGCATTCATGCTTAATAAATGGCTAAAATAATAAAAATACATGCTGACTAATTAATCCACTGGATCATCAGTTAATCAACTTCGTGATTTTATCTAACTTTATGCACTTTTCATAGAGCTTCCTATAAGAAAGTTGTTTTGATGTTTGATATGCCCACTGTTAATTATATAATTGTATTATTATGAAGAGTCTTATTTCCCAGTTACTAACTCCATGGCTTCCATGGTATTTTGGTTATATTGAGAATAAACGGGTAGTAAACGGGACCTACTTTGCTTTTTTCTTATTTAGTTTTAAATATATATAGCCCCTTTTCCATTAGTACCTACTCGTGTCGTCTCGCTACAATTTACTGGGTTTTACATTAGGTGGTAGTACCTGGTACCAGGTACCTACTCGCTCAGGATTCCAAGCGATCCTGGGCGATCTAAAAATGTGACATCAACAGACTGCATGCCACCGATTGGCTCGTCAGTGGCGTCAGTCATTAGAGCATCTCCCTCAGGAAAATCAAAACTGCCACTTTTAAAACCCGGCAACGAGGAAAATGGCTTCAAAAAGCAACGCTGTGGTCCCAGAGTCTGGAAAAAAGCCACAGACAAAGCAGGAGGTATATCATTGCCTCGATGTCCACCTTTGTGGTTCTTATCCTGTGAAGATTGCTATATAAATAAATAAAGTAGGTGGTACTCGATTGTAATGGGGAAAAAAATGATTTGAGGCAAGTCGTGCTGTGTTGAGCCGAGATGAACCGAATAGGTACTAATGGAAAAAGGGCTTATGTGACAGGAAATTCATATTAAATGGAATTCTTATTAAAAACTTTCACACAGGAGAGAACAGTTGCCTGGTAACCACAGTTCACTAGGGAAAAATTAGGGTTCCCCAACTAATTGCGAGTGCTTGTCGGCAGTGGAAATTGATTGCTAACCCTGTTCATGCAGTCATACTGATGGCCAGTTACCCCCTAATTGGAAGGGGAAAGGGTGTAATCTGTAACCAGTTGGTGATTGGTTGCTGGGGGTTGCTTCTTGTTGCTAGGTTGTAAAGTATATGGGGCTCTACCGAAAACCTCCTTGTCATTGCTTTGTATCTGAGCAGATTGCAACATTTCATGTTTCATTGAAACCAGAAACCAGAAAAATTTTCCTTCAAAGTAAAAGTTGTTGGTTTCAGTTTTAAAACTAAAGTTGCACTAGGGATAAGGTTACAGAGTGCAGCACAACCAAAATTATGACAACTGTGGGCATTGAACTTGCAGTGGCTAGTTGAAGACTGGGAAGCTACATCCAGATGAACAGAGTCAACTGTCTGGGCTTATCTTACCTGGATGACTGAATGTGGAAGGACAGACCAAAGCAATCGCAGAGAGGATTTTGTTGCAGCGCCCTCTCTGCAACCGACTTCACGCAATGATAGCCAGCAACCTCATCAAATATGTCAAGAAATAGATGATTTCCCCTTGAAACCTGTCAGGGGTTGCTGACCAGTCTCTAGGCCTGTGTGACTGTGGCCTTAAAGAGAAAATTAGGAACAGAAGATGAACTGAGGGTTGCATGAGGCACCTCTGTAAAATATTAAGTATATCTGAACTGTGAGCCATCCATAGCTACTGTAATACGGTGCCCCAATAAAATCATAGAGCTGGAAACAAGCATAGTAGGTCCTCTTTAACAATGTATGTGGAAAGTGTGTTAGAAACCAGAAGCACTTAGATTGTTTTACATATTGGAAATCTGTAATGTAAAAATCAATATCTTTGCTTGTAAAACTAACCATCAGCATCGGTCGCCTCCCTAGAGTTCAGAGGCTCTGCCTCATTAAGATCGACCCAGTATGGAAATGGATCAGACTGAAATAGCTTCCTCTGGGGAGCTTACCCGTGCTGATGACCTCTAAACAGTCACATACTACAGTAAAATGATCCTTCCTGTATGCTTTCTTTTGGATCCTGAAAATATTGAACATCTTTCAGACTGCTTTGAGAAATGTTTTGTGTCACAGGAAATGCAGTATATGTGCAGTAATTTCAGTAAAATATCAGTCTTGTGCTTTATATTAAAAGAATAGTATTAAATGTGGGGATTTACTTCCTGGAAGGTTAGTGAGATGATTGGTACCATTTTTAATAAAGCAGCTAGTTAGCTTAATTTAGCTAATCTTATAAAACTAAAAGTTGTTTTTATTCTTTAAATATTTAACAATCTTACATTGTTAATGTAATTACAGTTGGGATGCTGTGTAAAATGTGAATATAGACAAATTACAATGATTTGTAAATCTCACACTGATATTTTATTCACAGTACAACAGAGAAAACATACAAAGTTTAAACTGAGAAATGTTTGAGAAAAATATTCGCTTAAATTGAATTTGATGGCAGCAACATGACACAGTGCAGTGTTTACTCTGTGCAGCATCCCCTCTGCTTTAGCAGCCTATAAATATCTACGAACTGAGGAGACTAACTGTTAGACTTTTGGGAGAGTTCATATTTACTTCTGAGAAACAATGCCCGTCTATAATGGTACATTTTTGTCAGTTTAAACATATTTTTCATATGTAAAGAAAATGGGAGTTTATGAAATTCGTAAGTCATCGTATGTCTTTATTTACATTTTATGTTGTGTCCTAACTTTTTTGCTCATAAATGGAATGGCCTTAAGTCCTTAAAACTGCTGGTTGGTGGATTTTGTTTCTTTTGAACTCAGCCTGGCTAGCATTTTATTCCTTCTTACCCGTGTTGTCTGGTAGCTGTAAGCTAGCTTAATGTTTTCCAGTAAGACTAAAAATAAAGCTGAGTAAAAAGCCAGGCTTTGTGAAAAGCTACAAAAGGTATTTTGAAAATCCACCAGCACCCTTAAAGCTCTTTTTTTTAAAAATCTTTAATTAATATAAAAGATGTTTTTTTATAAACAATATAGCTAACTGAAGCTAACTAGCTGCTGGCGGTAGCTTAGCATGCTAATGTGAGTGTGGAGTCGACTTTTGTTTTAGCTCAAATCTAGTAACAATGCAACTACAAATTGTCTCAATTTAAGTGATTATACGCTGCTTTTGAGGTTTTTAGCATTAGTTTTAAGGTTATTGCTTTCTTATCATCTGTTAAACTACCTCTGTGAGCTTAGCATTTATTCAAAAATAAAATAATATCAAAACTTATCATCACTGAGCAGTAGGAATGTAAGTATTATTGGGAAACGGTAAAAAGTTGTGGAAGTTTGATCAAGACTAAATGCCAGTGAGGGATAATGGTTTCAGATACTTTGAACATTAAATCCCACTATACCTGCAGGTGTAATTACCCTAAAGTGCTTCCTACAAAAATAAATCTGTTATATTATCCACCTGAAGAGAAAACATCAGTTTGCCTTTTCCTTTGCTTTATTTATTTATTTATGTATTTATTTATTTTTAGGAAATCAGATATATCAGAGAATATATTTGTACTGCTGTAGATAAACTGTATTTAAATGCCTGTATTGCCAAAATGCTTTATTTATCATATTGTTGTCTGCTATATGTATACATATATATAGTCTGAGGTTATTCCAAAGTAGAGTGTGTATATACTGATTATCATAATGCTTGTGCCATAACTGTCACGCTGTCATTACTCTTGGTCACAGCTGAACATGACTGTTGTTGAGTTCCCTGTGATATGCATATTTATATGTATTTTGTTGTGTTGTGACTGTTAGCTGTGGATTTGATTGCTTCTCTGTTTGCAGGTGTTTTCAAACCTCGTTTTGAAGGACTTGCACGGGTTTTGTGGCTCTCTTGTTGTTTAAGTTAGCAAACAGCAGAAAATCATGGTTCCAGAGTTTCTGTTCTTCTTCACCTCCAAAGGCTTTTAATCTCGCAGAGTATCGCAAACCCCAGAAAACCTCCCCTTTTCCTGCTCAAATAAATGCTTCCTGCATCCACCTGCAGAATGTAAACCGTGTGATATTTAATAGTCTTTAAAGTTGTGCACTCTCATCTTATTCTCACCTGCTTTAACGGTGTCAGGTTCTACCTGGTTATCCTTGAATAGCTGTGCTCTGAATAAACAGACAAATGAGATTATCCAGCTGGTAGCAGACAATTTGGAGGTCGTTTATCTATTTATTCATGTGTTTGTCAGTCCATGTGTCATAATGTGTATTTGTTGTGTCTATGAATGGATTTTTTTTTTTTTTTTTTTTTTAAATTCGGCAGTAGTTATGCTGTTTATCAGTTTAAGAAACATGTTTTGAGCTGCTGCCTTAGTTGTGACTGGCAGTGAGAGTACACTGGCTTGTGACCCCCCTGAGGATGAGTGTCTCTCCTCCTGGTCTCAAATCAGAGATCTTTAAGGCACGGGGGAACTCTAGGCCTCAACGGCCAGTGTCCTTGATCCAACACAGCTGATTCAAATGGCTAAATGACCTCAACATGTCTTGATGTTCTCTAGATGAACTAATCATTTGATTCAGATGTGTTGACCTAGGGTGATATCTAAAACCAGCAAGACACCGGCCCTTGAGGCCTGGAGTTCCCCCATGCCTGCTTTAAAGTATGACTGCTTCGCCTTAGGCTTTGAGCCTTTCTAGAGTCAATTTGAAAGCGTGTAAACTTACTGACCTCTGCTGGTCATAAGCAGGAATTGCTATTGTGAAACAATCCATAGGCTTTTTTTATTTATTTTTTTAAATAATAAAACAATACATTTTTTAAACCCTTGAACCCTAATGTGCTGTTTTGTCACTAACATTGGGTCTATTTTACTTGATATACTGTTAAAACATACTTAACATCAACAGTACTCTTCTTTCTCTACGTAACCTCTGTGCAAAGTCTCAAAACAAAATAAAGGCATCATGGCGGGACCCTCCAGGCTCTAATGCAACGCAATGAAAATCACGTAGCTAATATCGCGTTGGTGAAAATTACCCAACGTTAGTGTTCTCGGTTTGAGACAGATGCTTTTTTTTTTTTTAATTAAAGTTTCAGTCTTATTTTCTGTCATTTGTACTAACATTACGTTTAGTGATCTGACTGCCTGTCTGCATGGTAGATTAGATTGATATGAAGATTAGATATAAAACATGAAGAACGTGTTTTCATCCATTGGCTCCAACCTGCATTCTTTCTACTCCTGTGCCTATAGAAATCAGTCATTCTACAGACGTCTGGGACAAAAATGTCCCTGCTTCTCATTCGATCTCCTGCTTCATAATCACAAAATTATCAGGAATGAGTTCACTGGTCTGTAGTTTTGAGTCTTACTGAATATAATGTGATTTTAAATTTTTTTTTTTAAATTTTGGTTCCATTTGAAGTGAAACCGACCACACAGTGAGCACTTCTCAGTCATGTTCAACCCTTACTGGACAGCTCTGGTTTTTTTAAAAAAAAAAAAAAAAAAAAAAAAAAAAAAAAGGCTGAGGAGTCACAGCATCACAATGACTAAAGTTAACTTTAATTTTCTACCAGGAAAGTTAAAGTTTACTTTTTATTATTACCAGGATGTGATAATAGAGAATAGGAGAAATAATAGAATATATTTTTATAATATTTTATCTTTTTTTAAATATTTAAATCCATTTCCTTTTGAAAATAGTGTTAGTTTTACAAGTACACAAAATTGAGTTTTATCCCTGATTTTCAATCCATCAACAAGCGTTTCCTTTTGACTTCATATGAAGAGACGTGTGTCCTCTAACAGAACTCTTAGTCCTTTGCACTCATGGTTGAATGATCATTTTCATCTTTTCTTGTCATCATGTGCACAAGTCATCATCTCTGCTTTTTTTTTTCCTTTTGCTCTCATTCTGCCTGTGAACGCCCTCTCTCCCCTCTGTCTCCTCCTCCTCCTGTCTCCTCAGCGAGGGCTGTAGGCGGGAAAACACCGTGAAGAACGTCGGATGCCGGAAGTACGCGTTTAACTCGCTGCAGCTCAAGGCCTTCCCCAGACAATACCGACCGCCCGACGGCACCTTTGGCAAAGTGGAGACCTGACCGGAGGAGATCAGAGGACCACTATGCGATCAGACTGAGTACAGTGAAGATACTGTGATGACAGACTGTTTAATTTCACCATCATGTGGCCTGGTTCCTGCTGTAGAGGTTTTAGATTAGATTATCGTGCAGGTAGACTGAGTGACTGAATGTCACACTAACAAACAGTAGCTCCGTCCTGAAAAATAAAGACGAAAAACCTCGGTTTTTCGACCACCTTAGTGGTATGACTGTTTTTAGGTACTGTACACATTGCTTATGTCTCATTCTGCAAACCACGCTGGAGGAATGTTTTTATTTTTTATTATAGAAAAGCACTGCCTCACTTCCACTTCCAGTACTGATGTAATCGATATGAAGGATGCATAATTTCTGTTCTACAATAAAGATGAAGAATATCAGAAAATCTGCAACTGTGTTTGACTTCTGTCCAAATGAATACAAGTGCAAACAAATACAAATACAATCAGACTTAATTTTAATAAATCTATATTTGCACTTGTTAATTTCCCAATGCACTGAATATTTGGGGGGGGGGGAGACAAAGTAACACCCCCTTGATTAATAATGACTTAACTGTGATTAATCACATTTTGGAAAGCTTTTAGTTCAGTTTCATGAGCCATACTCAGGCCTGATTACTGCCAGACCTGCTGAATCAATAAATCAGTTAAACAGAACTTGTCTGACAAAGTGAAACAGGCTAAAACAGGAGTCTCCAACTTCAGGCCTCGAGGGCCGGTGTGCTGCAGGTCTTAGATCTCACCCTGGGTCTACACACCTGAATCAAATGATTAGTTCATTACCAGGCCTCTGGAGAACTTCAAGACATGTTGAGGAGGTCATTTAGCCATTTGAATCAGCTGTGTTGGATCAAGGACACATCTAAAAACTGCAGGACACCGACCCTTGAAGCCTGGAGTTGGAGACCCCTGGGCTGAAAGATCTCAAACACCAACGCATCAGGCCACGATGTAAAGAAACGGCTGAGAAATAAAGTCAGTGACATCTATCAGTTTGGGAAAGGTTACAAATCCATTTCTGACTCCAGTGAACCACAGTGAGAGACATACACACATAAAGAAAACTTGGGACAGTCCTGAAGCTTCCCAGGAGTGACCAGCCCACCAAAATTACTCCAAGGGCACATCGACGACTCATCCAGGAGGTCACAAAAGAACCCAGAACAACATCTAAAGAACTGCAGGCCTAGTCTCAGCTAAGGTCCGAGTTCATGATTCAACAGTGAGACAGAGACTGGGCAAAAATGGCCTCCATGCCAGAGTTCAAGGAGAAAACCACTGCTGACCAAAAAGCTCACAAAAGCTCATCTCAGTCTCACATTTACTAAAAACATCTAGATGATCCCCAAGAAAATATTCTGTGGACTGACGAGACATAAGCTGAACTTTGTGGAAGGTTTGAGTCCCGTTACGTCTAACATAAAACTAACAGCATTTCATAAAAAGATCATCACACTGTAGACTGTAGAAATTTGCCATTTCTTCTTTCTAAATTTGATGGATTTGTTTTTCTTTTAAATGTGTGAGATTTCCTTAAAATATTTGCCATTGTTTTCTGTTAAACTGTGCCATGAATGACAACATAAACCAAATAAGTTGATCTATTCAAATGAAATTCAGCTTGTGGTTGGCCAAAGATTTATCTCTCTGTAGTTCTGCATTTATAAACATAAGACTTTTTTGAAATTGCCACATGGGGGTTAAAAGATGGCGTCTTTGTAGCACAGGGGGTGTTAACATCTTAGACTTGTCTCTGTAATGCTCTAAAAGTTAAAACTAGAATTTTAAAATGGAACCTAAATCTGATTGGTAGCCAGTGCAGCGACTTTAAAACAGGGGTCATATGAGCACCCTTGTTCGAGCGGGTCAGTAGCCTCGCTGCAGAGTTTTGAACAACCTGTAGGCGGGCTAGCCCTTTCATGTTTAGACAAGTAAACAGGCTGTTACAGTAGTCGAGTCTTGTAGAGATAAAAGCATGTATTATCATCTCGAGTTGACACGATGGATCTAAGTTTAGAAATGTTCCTCAAGTGAAAAAAGCAGGTTCTTACTATCTGATTTAAATGTCCCTCCAAAGAAAAAGCTTCATCAAAAATAACACCCAGGTTTCTAAGGTTATGTTTCTGTGAGGAACCTAAATCACCCAGTCGCCGTTTAATATCGGGTATTGCACTGCCTGGTGCAATAATCAAAGTCTCTGTTTTGGCCGGGTTTAGCTGTAAGCAATTATTGTTCAACCATTTTTTAATGTTGGTTAAACAGTCAATCAGACCAGCTGTCTTTCCAAGCGGTAGGGTCTGAATTGCTCTTAAAAGATGGTTTTCAGAGAGAGGGGAATCAATTTCATCTCTCAGGGCTCCATCTAGTTGGGGAATAGATAATTGGTCGAAATTGCAGAAGTTGCTTTGAGAAGGTTTAATTTACTAGAATACAAGTTTTTGTAAAATTTGGATTGGTGCTTACTTTACCGGATATCATTTTCACTTTTTGGATTGCTCGTTTTGCTTGTTCTCCTCTAAGTTGATTTGCCAACAGTTTTTCTGGTTTATCTCCAAATTCAAAATGTTTCTGTTTGAGCTTCAAAAGAAGATTGCTAATGCATTTATTTGAAATTGTATTGTATTCATACCTCAATTTCAAAATTTCATTTACGTCAGTTTGCGACAAGGATGATCTATATACTTCTTCTAGTTCGGGGAGCTTTTTTCCTATTTCTTTGAGCCTTTTCTCCAATGTTTTTTTCTTGGAAGATTCGAAGGAAATAATGTGACCTCTCATCACGACCTTATATGTGTTTGTAAACTGCACATCTATAACTGCAGGATCTGGGCTAAAGATCAACAGAGTAGTGAGTCCCATCAAATCACAGTGCTCTTATGCTCATGCTGTGCCAGGTCAGGATGTTCAGGAAGACGGCGTGGAGGAACACACCCAGTGAAGTCATGACTCTCCACCAGGTACACGCCCTTAACACCAGCATGTTACTGCTGAGGTCCTACCGTCCGACTGGATTTCTGCTCAGAGACGAGGGGGAGCGTGCTGGTAGCGCTCCAGAAATGACTCACATCCTTCCTGCTAACGTGCTGCTCTTTGTCACGATGCTCAGGTTTTCCTGGGTGACCCACATACCTGTTCCTGACCTGTGTTCACCAAGGAGCTGGAGCCCTGCAAGCACATCTGTTGATATCACTGACAAAAAGGAAGGAATAGCCATTGATGAGCGTTTTAATATATTTTTTAAATACATGTATCTGTGTGAAGGCAAACACTGACTGTAACAGTTGAATGCATTGATTTGTCCATAGTACATAGTGTTTATTTTTCTCTTTACCCATTTTTAGGAGAACTATTTAACAATCCTCTCCAAAAACTCCTTTATGCCTCTAAAGAGTCAGCAGTTATGTTATGGCATCCTTTCTAAAAATTCTAATCGGTAGCTTTACCAACAGGAATAGTGATGAGAGGCTGCAAACAGGAAACTCCAGGATGGAAAGGGTTAAATGAGCATGACTACCTCTTAAATCAACCTTTTTAACCTTTATCATTTCATGGTTTTACTGCAGAAATTCAGACTACCCAGAGAACATGAATGTGAGTTACTTTCAGACTTTTGGTTGGCCAAAGATTGTAAAAACCTTTGAAACGATTATTAGTCACCCATGGGCATGAATCTCATGGTATTTTGGGGCTTTTAATGATTTCTTTGAACTGTTCTTTTTCCATGGTGGAAAAAGAACTTATGTATGTTATATAATTCTATCATTAAAAGCTTTAAAAAACAAGAACTGTGTGACCAACTTTGATTTTATACATATACACTCCCATTAATTTGTGGCTTAATGTCTCTTAGCATGTTGGACCTCAACCAGACACTTTTGGTAGCCATCAACAAGCTTCTGGAATAATCCTGGTTCATATCTAATGGCTCTTCTTGGCAGAATAGGAAGTATTCATTTAAATCGGGTGGTTTCTTGGCACAATCTAGGCTTTTAAGCTCAGTCCAAAAATTTTCAACAGGGTTGAGGCCGAAGCTTTGGGAAGGCCATTCCGGAAGCTCAGTGTTAGCCGGCTTTATCCGTTCCGTAACCAGTTTTCATATATTTGGGATCAATGTCATGTTGGAACACCCAATTGTGTCCAAGTTTCAACCATCTAGCTGCTAATTTGGAGCTAGTCCTCCTCCTTAATTATTCCAACCATTTTGTATAATGTATCAGTACCACTGGCAGCAAAACAGCCTCCGATGCTACCACCACCATGCTTGACAGCTGGTACAGTGTTCTCAGGTTTGAAAGCCTCACCTTTACCTGTCATGATACTTTACAGTTTGGGTCTTCTTCCAGACCTTTAAAACGTGGTGACAGATCTTAATAACAACTTTACTTACATACAGTCAGTTAAATGGATGATCTTGGAATCTGCAGTTGTTTAGAAATGGCTCCAAAAAATATTCCCAATTTATGTAAATCAACAATTCTCTTTCTTGGATCTTCACTTGGAGTTCCTTGGACTTTCCCATTGTTCTGAGTATTGGTTAATTGAATGAGTGCTGTCAAACAATCTCTTTAATGCTGCAAAGAGAAAATGACCAGTTACATTAACGATTTAAGCTGTTCAATCATTCCACCCCGGAAAAAGAACAGTTGAAAGAAATCATTAAAAATTAGCATCACACGGCTTTCAGGTGAAACTTTTCTTTGTAAAGTTGCTGTCAGAGAGAATCAGCCCACCATTTGTTTTGCTGCTAATAAAAATAATTCCTTTCTAGATGCATTTCAGCTCGGACTTGTGGAGAGAGGAGGTGCTTCAAGGTTCACACCAAGCCAAAGTCCAGCAGACAGATACAGATTTCCCCTCTGATTCCAGGGCAGCGAGCCAACTGGTCACGGGACCAGAGTCTGGAAGTGTGTGCTTTAACCCTAGAACACTATCGCCGGGTGATTTACACCCGGGAAAATACATTTACATGATTTCTCTCTCCTGCAGCTGTTTGCGTGTCGAGGAGCCTGTGCCTTCACCAGGGAAGTCTCAAATTTCCCAGGAATGGGTGGACCAAAGACCAGCTTTCCAGAGTCATTATTTTGTTTTAGGAGGTTTTTTTTTCATTTTGTTAGACATGGCACAGTTGAAAGTAACAGAAGACCACTCTAATTTGTCATGTGTTGTCATATTTTGATATATTTGATTACTTTTTATTGGTTATATTATATCGGGTAAAAATCACCCGGCACTAGTGATTGTGTTACTATTTATAGCGATAGTGTTCTAGGGTTAAAGCGATCGAGGCCCAGGACGTGTGTCCGATCTGCCTGGAGGAGCTGCTGGAGAAAAAACAGCCCGTGGCTTATTGCAGGTGTGCTCGCACACAGCTTCATTTAGAGATGACGTAAGATCGACTTTGACATCTGCCAAGAATGTGTTTCAAGTAAGCTTACTGCCAGAATACAGTGAGAATACAGTGGGTGGGGGGTGGGGGGTGGGGGGGGGGGGGGTGAGGATGACCTCAATATGTACTTTTACTCCGTCTAGTTTCAGTGAAACTTGAGGCTTTTCCCACATAAAATGGGCTCTGGCATTAGTCTACTTATGTTTAAGGCACCTTAAAGAAATGCAGTTTTGCTTCAGTGGCTTTTAAAAAACAGCATTTTAGAAGTTGTGATGCTGAAACGCTTGGTAAATTTCTAACTGTATAATCTCCATATGATTTCATATTTATGTCTGACAGATGCACAGTGTGCAGTTACTTCTACCTGTGCAAGGACTGCGCACAGATGGGCTGCCACCCAGAGCATCCGCTTACCTCACGAGCTGTAAGAACGTACTTTATTCACTGTACTAGCTTTGTACAGCTTCCTTTAGCTGACCCAGAATGATCCACAAAATTTTACCTCCATATGATGAATACTTTCTGAGTTACCGGCACTCAAAGTGCACAGGAGTGGGCTGAAATGTGGCACTTTGTATTTTCAAGGACTCGTGACTTGTTAAGTAAAGGAGGTTACGTTTTCGGGGCTAAAAAACATGTTATTTAAACTCTGCTAAATCAATTTTACACACACGCTAAAAATGAAATGTCAAGCCAGAAACACACTTGTGTTCAAAAATGGTCTAAAACCTACAGGGTGGGCCATTTATATGCAGTGGCGGTCCTAGCCTCCCTCTGCCCCCCCCGCCCCCCCCCCCCCACACACACACACACAAAACATGTTAAGGATTGTACATTAACATAAAACTGTTGTCCACACACACATATGAAGAGAGAGAGAGAGTATGCATAGTATGCAAACGGCTACCAAACAGCCATCATAATTCGTCATACAATGAGAACAGGACAAATCAACAATGACTAATTAATATTAAAATCTGTAACATAATGTATTGTTTGGAGTTTAGTCTGTTACTGTTACTATTTTTACCATTTCTTCTTGGGGCAACTGTAACCCACATTATTTCCTTAGGGATTAATAAAGTATTCTGATTCTGATTGTTTCAGGATGACCTGCCATTATCCAATGACACATCTGTTTACCTGTATCATTTGTTCGTTTCTTCTCCTCTTCTTTTCTCTTTTTTCTAAACTGAGCACCTGATGGCTTTGAACTTTTCTTGTCCATCTTCCATTGGTTTTAATT
Organism: Oreochromis niloticus; assembly: GCF_001858045.2. Lineage (NCBI taxonomy): Eukaryota > Metazoa > Chordata > Actinopteri > Cichliformes > Cichlidae > Oreochromis > Oreochromis niloticus. Next base: position 21,109,734 of record NC_031986.2, read on the forward strand.
TTGCACTCCAGTATGAACACCCATCCCTCAACCAGAGGATCACCACAACATAACCTAATAGACCTACACCTTAGTTCACAGATTAACTTTGTCTAGGGTGTATTTCTGGGATTTCACACAACCCAGGATTCAAATCATGAATACATAATGGGCTTGGATTTACAACATTATGAATGAAATGTGCTCTCTTTGGAAGCAGCAGGTCTCCCTCCCCTTTCGACGGGTTATGTGTGAGACTTTAAATCATCAAACTGTAAATTATAAATTTTAAATTGTTATTGATCCCGTTACGCCGAGTCCTAAAGTGTATATTTATTTTCTTACTCTACTATATTTATTGTTCGTTTATTTGCACTGCTGTAACTGGAGCCTCGTCGTCTCGTCTCTCTATATACGGACTGTATGTAGCGGAGATGACAATAAAGTTTACTTTGACTTCAGCAGCGCGCAGGCGCACCGAGGGCTCTCGCGCTCAGTTTTCGTGTATAGAATTTCGAAAAAACATCGGTGCAAATTATAAGTCTGTATCATAATGTCCGGTGTTTTCGTGTTTGTTGTTTTGTTTTTATTTTGTTTTATTTTGTGAGTTGGTTATTAGATGCTGCTCCAGCCAGCCAGAGAATCCCCCGCCGCCCCGCCCTCTCCTCCCTGTGCCGCAAGCAGCAGGCGCACCTCGCAAACGGAGGGTGCCCTTACTCCCAGCAAATGGGCGATAGAAAACCGATCGGTGCCTATGCCATTCCCAATATGCGCTGGCTGCCGTCGGGGCAGCATGAGTACGAGCATTTTTTTTTTTTTTTCTTTGCCGATGCCCGTGATGCCGCCCCGGGCAACCGCCCGTGTCGCCCGTATCTAAAACCGCTACTGATGAGATCCAAATATATGCCAATGTCAACACATGTTCATGTTGATGAGGTTTACTGAACAAATTTGAATCATCACAACAACCAAAATGTTAGCAACACATTATAAAGTTTATTATTATCACTATGGTAACCATGTTTATGTTTGTTACCTGCTAACTCAAACACATTCTGTAGGTGTCACATTTTGAGGACTGTAAGTTCACACACTTTCAGACTTTTGCAAACCGGAGTTGGAGATTGCAGAGAGAAGGCGAAGTGGTTTGTAAAAACTTTACAAGTTCTACGGATTATTTGCTCAAACAGCAAAAGTGCAAACATGTTTTGCTGGACTCTAAGAAGAAGAAAGGCACAGCCTGATTTGTCATGTTTTTTTAATATTTAAAAAAAAAAATGCTGTTTTTGTGCAGCAGTTCTTATTAAATCACATGCTGTTTGATTTATTTGAAACAGATAATAAAGGAGGATACTGTGGGTGTTGGAGAGGACCCACTGAAAAAGTACGATCTTTGCTCTCTGTCACATTTTTACTATGTTTAAAATTATGTTTATGTATACATTTATAAATACACATATAAACATGCATGCACAGTTTTCTCATTTGAAAGTAAATATTTGTCTGAATATTTGAGCTGAATCAGTTTTTACTGTGTAAGTTGTAGATTTGTTCCCTCTGTGGAGTCCACAGCTTCATGCAGTCGGTTTAGCTGACTTTCTTGAGGCACTGAGGGCAGTTTGAGTGCATTACAGCAGACTGATCTTCTCTGTTATCTTTCCAGTGTGAGTGCACGAAAGGATCTCACAGATGAACATGTGGCCCCTGACACTCCAGCCACCTCTTCTGCACCAGTCTCACCTCCAGCTGAGGCTCAGACGAACAAATCAAAGAAGGCTTCCTGGTGGCGCAGATGGCTTTTTTGTGAGGTGAGTTTACCACTGCAGAGAATAAGCTCTGAACAAACAAACGGTGCAGGAATTTGTGCATCATTTGTTTTTAACTGGATTTATTTGTAACTGGCAGAAAAAGTCAAAGGTTTTTCCCAAAAATGAAGACAAGGCAGAAGACACGGTCGTGCCACCTTCTGAACCCCAACAGAGGTACGATATTATTTTACTGTCTGAACAAGTTCTGCTGGTACTCCTTCCTTCTTGGATCATGAAGGAGAATCTTTTGTGTTTTGTCCAGTGTTAACCCCGTCAGCCAGTCTGAGGATGTTTTGGTCCTTTTACTGTGTTCCTATTTAAAGCTGATTGATTGCTTTGTGTTTCTTCTCCTGTAATTTCATCACTGTGATTGCACTGTTTGTGTCTTTCCATAACAGTACCATCAGCACTGAAAAATGTGAAGTCAAGGACGTTGGTGTCCAGACAGAGGTTTCCTGCCCTCCCAACTCGCTGCTGTTTTTCTGCACGGTACGTTCTACAGAGCCGAGTGTGACACGTGAACAGCTGTTATAGGAACATGTGGAGTCTGAATGTTAGGATTGACACTCAAATTCTCATTATGTCATCCATTTTGGTTGAACTAACTGGTGATGTGTTCCTCAAAGAAAAAGGTGACCTTAGATGATGAGCCGCGTTGTCCTGAAGTCAATGAGAGAGATGAGCCACTTTCCAGGCCGTGTACCCCAGCAGGTCACGGTGGGAGCCAGGGGGCCATGCTAAGAGACCACGTCACACACTGCTGACTAACATACGATGACGAGTTCGTCAATGATGAGCAGCGGCAGAGAACAGCTTACCTGCTGTTCTATGAAAAACAGGTGATTTCTCCCATCAAACAGTTGGATTGTAAATGGTAAATGGTAAATGGCCAGTATTTGTTTAGTGCTTTACTAGTCCCTAAGGACCCCAAAGCGCTTTACATCCATCCATTCACACACACATTCACACACTGGTGATGGCAAGCTACATTGTAGCCTCAGCCACCCTGGGGCGCACTGACAGAGGCGAGGCTGCCGAACACTGGCGCCACCGGGCCCTCTGACCCTGGATTGTGTTGGATACTGTCGTTTATATATGATTTTATTGTAATGTATAGTACATAAGACTTTTATTTTATTTGTATCTTTTTATGTTTATGTTGTTTAGTGTACACTGAGGGCCGTGGGAGCGTTGCAATTACAAATTCTTGTGTATGACCTGTCCATATGTTTTTTTGACAAAAGATGACTTTGAATTTGAGCATGTCCGTGCAAATACTCAGTTTTTTTCCTGTTAGAAAACAAGTGTGTTGCATTTATGCAGTGGTTACTATGGTGGCACTTTAGGTGCAAGTGTTGCAACCACTGTAAATGTGACACCGTCACCAAAAAATGTTATAAAATCAGAAGAAGAAAGAGAACTCTAATATGATAGCTACACACCAGCTGGACCATTATAACAACATCGCATCACATGAGTAACTTCACCATGACAAGACTTCAAGGACTCCAAGAATGTTCATACAGTGAGGATAAATCATGTTTTTATTATTTATTATGAAAAAGACACAATATAGATACATAAAATGCAGCAGGAGCTCCAACAGCTAACATGTCAGTTAATTTGACACGTTGATTTATTTATAATTTCTTTTTCTCTCTTAGCTTTTCAGCTCCACATTTTTGCCATTTCTTCCACACTCAACTCTTTTCTACAAGGTGAGCGCACAGTGAAGGAAGGGGAGGGCTGATGGCATTAAGAGATTTGATTGGGCAATCTAGGGGCCAGTTAGTTCTTCCCTTTGGTGAAAGCTGGGCTCTTCAGTTCAGCATGGTACAGCTCCAAAGATTCTGCAACATCAAACCCTCTGTCTGCTAATATTACATCACCTGGGCTGAGGCAGTCCAGGTAACAGTTTCTATTTTTGTTTTTAAACTTTAGATATAAACAAAACAAGAAAAGTAACATTTATCACTCCATCTCGATTCATTTTCATGTCATAAGTGTTAGCAACAGTTCTAGAAAAGGAGAAGGTGGTTCCAGTTTGCAGAAATGTTATTACAAATGTTCAAACTACTGCACTGTAAAATCTAAGTAGTTCCCAGAACTCAAAAAAACTATGCAAACTCATTGCCTCCAGAAAAATTGAGTGCAGTTTACTTAAGATGACTGTTAGGACAACTTCTTCACTGCAAGTATGCAGTACTAAGAATAACAATTTGTGGTAACCTGATTATGATTCAAAATGAATAATTAACAACACTTCTTGTAATGGTGTTAAAATCAGGACAACTTTTATTTTCGAATGCAAAAAGTAAAAGAAAATCAGCCAACATACTGGACACATATAATTGTCAATATAATTGTTTGTTGTTCTGCTGAACAATAACAATTATACTGTCATCATTGTTACAGAGATTGAAACTTTATTGATAATTTGTCCAGGTAAAAAATGCCCTCCCACAAATGTCATGTGACAACCTCATTGGCTTACAGAGTTTTGACATCACCCACATTTAGAATCTTACCACCACTTTGATCCTTTGATCCTTTGATCCTAAAAACCCTTAAATAGGAGTGAGACACAACAACTTTTAGTCTGTTATTCGCAGCATTTACGTTTGCAGCATTCAAACGCTCGCCAGAGAAGCCTTTTTTGGATCCTTTTCAGAGTCACTGGTCACTGTTTATTGATTCTAACATGTCTCCAAAAAAACACAACAAAAGAGAAATAGTAAAGCCCAGCGCTCCTCTTTGCAATCAAGAGGACAATATTCAAGTGCAGAAGATGTGCTTGGAAGAAATGCATGAGGAAAATCTCAGGAAGAATCACAATACGCGACACCCGGCCCAGCCAGAGTACATCTATTACGTCTGGCAAAGTTTTTTAAACAACGAGCGGAGATTATGTTGCTGAGAGAAGAATATGAGAGAAGGACTGCTGAAGTACATAGATTGTTCAGCCAGCTTGTTGAAAAGGAAGATATTCAAAAGGAGAAAGAAATGGAAGTCCTAGACATGCGCGGAAGGATCTTTGAGCTCCAAGCAAAGCTTAATAAAGCTCAAGAAAAACCAACAGAAGAAGTCCTCCAACAGAAGAAAAACGAGCAGGACAAGGACAAAAAGATTCAGGAGCTGCAAGTAAAGCTTGACGAAGCTTTGCAAAAAAATAAAGAAATCCTCCAAGAGAAGAAACAACTGGTCATAAAACTCCAAGGCACAGAGATAAATCACAAAGTGCTGAAAGGAAGGGTTGAGTTTCTTCAAAAGAAAGGGCAACAGACCATGAAACAGGAAGATACGGATTGCAAGCTTCAGGACATGGAGAAACACAACAAAGGCTTGCAAATAAAGCTCGATGAAGCTTTGCAAAAAAATAAAGAACTCCTCCAAGAAAAGAGCAAATGGACGTAAAGCAGCGCAAACTCCAAGGCATGGAGGAAAAGTACAAAGCGCTTCAGGCAAGGCATGATAAAACACTGCACAAGAATAAAGAGTTGCTTCAAGAAAAAAAGCAACAAGAAATTAAACAGAAAGAAATGGACTGCAAGCTTGAAGACGTGGAGGAAAAATACACAGCGCTGAAAATAAAGCTCGATAAAACAGTGCAAAGAAATAAGGATTTCAAACAAGAGAAAGAACAGCAAGACATGAAAGACAAAGATACGGATTGCGAGCTTCAGAACATCAAGAAACACAACAAAGGTTTGCAAGTAATGCTTGATGAAGCTCTGCAAAAAAATAAAGAAATCCTTGAAGAGAAAGAAAAGCTGGACATAAAGCAGAGAGACATGCAGTGCCAACTCCAAGGCATGCAGGAAAAATACGGAGCGCAGCAGGTAAAGCTTGATGAAACACTGCAGAAATATCAAGAGCTGCTTCAAGACAAAGAACAACGGGAAATAAAGCAGAAAGAAGAAAAACAAACTCTCCAGGACTTTGAGAGGAAAAACCAAAAACTGCAAGAACGTTATAACAAAATGAACAACAAAACAACTGAACTGGAGAGGGAAAAGAAAACACTGCAAAAACAATGCTCAGACATGCAGAGTAAGCTCAATGACATGCTGAGAAAAAACACAGAACTTGAGGAACTTTCCAACAACTTGAAGTGCAAAAACACTGAGGTGCAGATGTTAAAGCAGCAACTAGAGAAAACAAACAAAGACCTGCAGTGTACACTTCAACAAATCGAGAGAAGTCAGCAGCTAGAAGACACGCACAACAAATTAGAACAGTGTTATACAGAGATGCACAAGGCAAAGCTAATGCAGGAGGCAAAATGTAACGAACTGAAAGAAAGGCTGGAAGAAAAGCAAGCCAACTTAGAAGAAGTGGAGAAAACATGCAGGAAACTTGAGAAGGAAAATACACAAATGATCGATGAGTTAAGAACCCTCATCCTAGAGAAAAAAGTGCTTGTGGAAAAGCTCCTGGAGAAGAAGAAAAAACGCTTCCGTTTCTTCTGGAGGAGGGACACTCCTGCTTTTTCTACGTTTTCTATGTTTTCTGCTGCTGATGTCACCTCGTCTTCCTCCACCTCTGTTCCATCGTAATCTTCACCTCTCCAATCCTGTCCCCTCCCTTTCCCACCTGACACCTCTCCCTCCCCTATTTCCCTTTAACCCCTAACACCTGTCCCATCTCCCTCCCCTCTCTCTCTCTTTCACCCTCACCCCCCAACCAGTCCCGACAGTTGACTGCCCCCTCTAGAGCCTGGTTCTGTCATAGGTTTCTTCCTTTAAAGGGAGTTTTTCCTATCCACTGTCGCACCTAGTGCTTGCTCAGAGGGGATTGTTGGGGTTTTCTGTCCTCTATCTCTTTCCTCTTTTCTATCCCTTTAATTTACCCTCTTGAAGTGCAAAAACACTGTCCCATCTCCCTCCCCTCTCTCTCTTTTTCACCCTCACCCCCAACCAGTCCCGACAGTTGACTGCCCCCTCTAGAGCCTGGTTCTGTCATAGGTTTCTTCCTTTAAAGGGAGTTTTTCCTATCCACTGTCGCACCTAGTGCTTGCTCAGAGGGGATTGTTGGGGTTTTCTGTCCTCTATCTCTTTTCTCTTTTCTATCCCTTTAATTTACCCTCTTCTTAACCCCCCCCCCCCCCTCTATTTCCTCAATAATTTAATAATAAACACAATTGGCTGCATTTTAAATGTGTCTGAACAATGTCTTCATTCAAGAATGAATTGTCTTTGTCATGGACTCGTGTATTGTGTGTTTTCCTCGGGTTGGTGATTCTCACGGTCGTTCAGCCCAGGAGTCCAGTGTTTTAGTGTTTTAATCACATTTAGTGTTACATTTTAGATCACCATAATAGGATATCCACAATTTAGGATTCAGGCATTTGTTTTAGTTCAATATCGTAATCATTCTATGATTGAGGAATTTTACAGAACCTTCAGTCAGCAGCAATAACTTCAATTCATTGACATTTGCAAGCATTCCTTTATACACAGCATTTCAGTCAGGTTGAGGTCTGGACTTCCATGCTGTAGATTTGCTGCTGTGCTTGGGGTCATGATCCTGTTGCATGGCCTAATTTAGGAGAAGCTTTAGCTGTCGGACAGATGGCCTCACATTTGACTCTAGAAAACTCTGGCATACAGAGGATTTTGTCGACTGCAAGGTGCCTATCTCTTGTGGCTGCAGAACAAGCTTAAATCAAAAAATTATCCACTGCCACTGCTATGAATCCTGGGATAGGGTGGGCCACGAGGGACACCCGAATCATCGTTCAAATCCAGGTAAAAGGAGGATGCATTTGTGGGTCACATTTGGAGCAGCCTTTGTCGCCTGGCTGTCACGTAATCGGCTGTTAAAGGCAGCCTCCAAATCACAAAACAACCACAATGGACCAAAGTGCCTTACAGAAGATTAAATAGATAAAAACAAATAGAAAGAAAAACCACAGAAAAGGAGAAGGATAAATAAAAAACATATAAATTACACATATTTAACAAACATGATTTCTTAGTTTGGAACATTTCTCAGTCACCTTGCAATCATGGGTTCTCAGTCACCTCGGGCACTTCCATTACAGAAGTACTAATTTTACCCTCCTGAAAATGTAGCTATAATTCAGGAAGGTAAAAAAATGGGAACAGTGATTTAATCTATTTGGATTTATCTTTTTAAGTTAAATATTTCTGTGCTTTCATCATCTTACAATCCGGTGATTGCAGCCATTCCCCAAATCTCTGTGAATGGTAACCATGTCCTTTGATCAATGATCATTGATCAATATCATTCAAATTTGCATTGTAATGGTCAAGGAACTGACCTACCAACCCATTGTTCATTCAGTGGTGCTAGTTTGAGTCATTGTGCAAATGTACTGTTTATAAGGTTGGGGTAACATGCAGTCAGCTGAGACTGAAGAAGTCACTTGGAAGAGTGATGAAACGTTTCTCCCACTGAAAACATTACGTCCAGCTGAACAGAATCAACATTTGGGATTCCTTACCTGGTTGATTAAGCATGCATAAAGATATTTCTGTTCTAAAACTTTTGTACATACAAAATAATATGACAGGACTTGAAGAAAAGTAACACATTTACTCTCATTTAGGGCGACTGAGGCTGGATCAGATGAGTTTTCCACCTACCTTATGTCCTCATAACTGGTGGTAATGGACAGCATGTTGCCTTATCAGCACTGGGGTCTTTTGTTTGATAGTTCCACAGTGCCGTGATGAAGTACCATACCCTCTGCTCTTTCCATTACAGGGAATGTCTAGAAAGCACAAACCTTTAATAATCACAGCTGAGATCATAAAGTGTAGTTATCCTTCCTTCCTTTCCTTCTGCCTTCCTCCCTTTCCTTCTTCATTCCTCTTAAGCACTTAAGGGTTGCTGGAGAGGGGGTTGAAGACTATCCCAGCTGCCATAATGTAAAACTCAGGGTACACACTTGACAGTTCACCGCTCAGAATCACATTCCCAATAGATGATTGTAATTCCCCAAAGAATCGACAATTAACCTAAAAAAGCGAGTTGTTGGACTGTGAGAGGGAGCCGGAGCACCCTCAGAGAACACAATATGCAAACAGCAGCCAGCACATTTACATGCACAACCTTCTTGCATTGTGTATTGTTTTGTTTTTTTACGTTATAATTTAAAACAAATCCCTTAATTAAATTAGTGAGTTTAAGTAATGTATGAAATATTACTGCTATCTAAGTCCCAGATTTCAGTTTATCGGACATTAGCTACATTTAATAAGAAGATATGAGATCCAGTGCCCCCCCCCCCACACACACACACACACACAAAACATGTTAAGGATTGTACATTAACATAAAACTGTTGTCCACACACACATATGAAGAGAGAGAGAGAGTATGCATAGTATGCAAACGGCTACCAAACAGCCATCATAATTCGTCATACAATGAGAACAGGACAAATCAACAATGACTAATTAATATTAAAATCTGTAACATAATGTATTGTTTGGAGTTTAGTCTGTTGCTGTTACTATTTTTACCATTTCTTCTTGGGGCAACTGTAACCCACATTATTTCCTTAGGGATTAATAAAGTATTCTGATTCTGATTGTTTCAGGATGACCTGCCATTATCCAATGACACATCTGTTTACCTGTATCATTTGTTCGTTTCTTCTCCTCTTCTTTTCTCTTTTTTCTAAACTGAGCACCTGATGGCTTTGAACTTTTCTTGTCCATCTTCCATTGGTTTTAATTTTGCACTCCAGTATGAACACCCATCCTCAACCAGAGGATCACCACAACATAACCTAATAGACCTACACCTTAGTTCACAGATTAACTTTGTCTAGGGTGTATTTCTGGGATTTCACACAACCCAGGATTCAATCATGAATACATAATGGGCTTGGATTTACAACATTATGAATGAAATGTGCTCTCTTTGGAAGCAGCAGGTCTCCCTCCCTTTCGACGGGTTATGTGTGAGACTTTAAATCATCAAACTGTAAATTATAAATTTTAAATTGTTATTGATCCCGTTACGCCGAGTCCTAAAGTGTATATTTATTTTCTTACTCTACTATATTATTGTTCGTTTATTTGCACTGCTGTAACTGGAGCCTCGTCGTCTCGTCTCTCTATATACGGACTGTATGTAGCGGAGATGACAATAAAGTTTACTTTGACTTCAGCAGCGCGCAGGCGCACCGAGGGCTCTCGCGCTCAGTTTTCGTGTATAGAATTCGAAAAACATCGGTGCAAATTATAAGTCTGTATCATAATGTCCGGTGTTTTCGTGTTTGTTGTTTTGTTTTTATTTTGTTTTATTTTGTGAGTTGGTTATTAGATGCTGCTCCAGCCAGCCAGAGAATCCCCCGCCGCCCCGCCCTCTCCTCCCTGTGCCGCAAGCAGCAGGCGCACCTCGCAAACGGAGGGTGCCCTTACTCCCAGCAAATGGGCGATAGAAAACCGATCGGTGCCTATGCCATTCCCATATGCGCTGGCTGCCGTCGGGGCAGCATGAGTACGAGCATTTTTTTTTTTTTTTTCTTTGCCGATGCCCGTGATGCCGCCCCGGGCAACCGCCCGTGTCGCCCGTATCTAAAACCGCTACTGATGAGATCCAAATATATGCCAATGTCAACACATGTTCATGTTGATGAGGTTTACTGAACAAATTTGAATCATCACAACAACCAAAATGTTAGCAACACATTATAAAGTTTATTATTATCACTATGGTAACCATGTTTATGTTGTTACCTGCTAACTCAAACACATTCTGTAGGTGTCACATTTTGAGGACTGTAAGTTCACACACTTTCAGACTTTTGCAAACCGGAGTTGGAGATTGCAGAGAGAAGGCGAAGTGGTTTGTAAAAACTTTACAAGTTCTACGGATTATTTGCTCAAACAGCAAAAGTGCAAACATGTTTTGCTGGACTCTAAGAAGAAGAAAGGCACAGCCTGATTTGTCATGTTTTTTTAATATTTAAAAAAAAAAATGCTGTTTTTGTGCAGCAGTTCTTATTAAATCACATGCTGTTTGATTTATTTGAAACAGATAATAAAGGAGGATACTGTGGGTGTTGGAGAGGACCCACTGAAAAAGTACGATCTTTGCTCTCTGTCACATTTTTACTATGTTTAAAATTATGTTTATGTATACATTTTAAATACACATATAAACATGCATGCACAGTTTTCTCATTTGAAAGTAAATATTTGTCTGAATATTTGAGCTGAATCAGTTTTTACTGTGTAAGTTGTAGATTTGTTCCTCTGTGGAGTCCACAGCTTCATGCAGTCGTTTAGCTGACTTTCTTGAGGCACTGAGGGCAGTTTGAGTGCATTACAGCAGACTGATCTTCTCTGTTATCTTTCCAGTGTGAGTGCACGAAAGGATCTCACAGATAACATGTGGCCCCTGACATCCAGCCACCTCTTCTGCACCAGTCTCACCTCAGCTGAGGCTCAGACGAACAAATCAAAGAAGGCTTCCTGTGGCGCAGATGGCTTTTTTGTGAGGTGAGTTTACCACTGCAGAGAATAAGCTCTGAACAAACAAACGTGCAGGAATTTGTGCATCATTTGTTTTTAACTGGATTTATTTGTAACTGGCAGAAAAAGTCAAAGGTTTTCCCAAAAATGAGACAAGGCAGAAGACACGGTCGTGCCACCTTCTGAACCCCAACAGAGGTACGATATTATTTACTGTCTGAACAAGTTCTGCTGGTACTCCTCCTCTTGGATCATGAAGGAGAATCTTTTGTTTTGTCCAGTGTTAACCCCGTCAGCCAGTCTGAGGATTTTTGGTCCTTTTACTGTGTTCCTATTTAAAGCTGATTGATTGCTTTGTGTTTCTTCTCCTGTAATTTCATCACTGTGATTGCACTGTTTGTGTCTTTCCATAACAGTACCATCAGCACTGAAAAATGTGAAGTCAAGGACGTTGGTGTCCAGACAGAGGTTTCCTGCCCTCCCAACTCGCTGCTGTTTTTCTGCACGGTACGTTCTACAGAGCCGAGTGTGACACGTGAACAGCTGTTATAGGAACATGTGGAGTCTGAATGTTAGATTGACACTCAAATTCTCATTATGTCATCCATTTTGGTTGAACTAACTGGTGATGTGTTCCTCAAAGAAAAGGTGACCTTAGATGATGAGCCGCGTTGTCCTGAAGTCAATGAGAGAGATGAGCCACTTTCCAGGCCGTGTACCCCAGCAGGTCACGGTGGGAGCCAGGGGCCATGCTAAGAGACCACGTCACACACTGCTGACTAACATACGATGACGAGTTCGTCAATGATGAGCAGCGGCAGAGAACAGCTTACCTGCTGTTCTATGAAAAACAGGTGATTTCTCCCATCAAACAGTTGGATTGTAAATGGTAAATGGTAAATGGCCAGTATTTGTTTAGTGCTTACTAGTCCCTAAGACCCCAAAGCGCTTTACATCCATCCATTCACACACACATTCACACACTGGTGATGGCAAGCTACATTGTAGCCTCAGCCACCCTGGGGCGCACTGACAGAGGCGAGGCTGCCGAACACTGGCGCCACCGGGCCCTCTGACCCTGGATTGTGTTGGATACTGTCGTTTATATGATTTTATTTAATGTATAGTACATAAGACTTTTATTTTATTTGTATCTTTTATGTTTATGTTGTTTAGTGTACACCGAGGGCCGTGGGAGCGTTGCAATTACAAATTCTTGTGTATGACCTGTCCATATGTTTTTTTGACAAAAAGATGACTTTGAATTTGAGCATGTCCGTGCAAATACTCAGTTTTTTCCTGTTAGAAAACAAGTGTGTTGCATTTATGCAGTGGTTACTATGGTGGCACTTTAGGTGCAAGTGTTGCAACCACTGTAAATGTGACACCATCACCAAAAAATGTTATAAAATCAGAAGAAGAAAGAGAACTCTAATATGATAGCTACACACCAGCTGGACCATTATAACAACATCGCATCACATGAGTAACTTCACCATGACGAGACTTCAAGGACTCCAAGAATGTTCATACAGTGAGGATAAATCATGTTTTTTATTATTTATTATGAAAAAGACACAATATAGATACATAAAATGCAGCAGGAGCTGCAACAGCTAACATGTCAGTTAATTTGACACGTTGATTTATTTATAATTTCTTTTTCTCTCTTAGCTTTTCAGCTCCACATTTTTGCCATTTCTTCCACACTCAACTCTTTTCTACAAGGTGAGCGCACAGTGAAGGAAGGGGAGGGCTGATGGCATTAAGAGATTTGATTGGGCAATCTAGGGGCCAGTTAGTTCTTCCCTTTGGTGAAAGCTGGGCTCTTCAGTTCAGCATGGTACAGCTCCAAAGATTCTGCAACATCAAACCCTCTGTCTGCTAATATTACATCACCTGGGCTGAGGCAGTCCAGGTAACAGTTTCTATTTTTGTTTTTAAACTTTAGATATAAACAAAACAAGAAAATAACATTTATCACTCCATCTCGATTCATTTTCATGTCATAAGTGTTAGCAACAGTTCTAGAAAAGGAGAAGTTTGTTCCAGTTTGCAGAAATGTTATTACAAATGTTCAAACTACTGCACTGTAAAATCTAAGTAGTTCCCAGAACTCAAAAAAACTATGCAAACTCATTGCCTCCAGAAAAATTGAGTGCAGTTTACTTAAGATGACTGTTAGGACAACTTCTTCACTGCAAGTATGCAGTACTAAGAATAACAATTTGTGGTAACCTGATTATGATTCAAAATGAATAATTAACAACACTTCTTGTAATGGTGTTAAAATCAGGACAACTTTTATTTTCAATGCAAAAAGTAAAAGAAAATCAGCCAACATACTGGACACATATAATTGTCAATATAATTGTTTGTTGTTCTGCTGAACAATAACAATTATACTGTCATCATTGTTACAGAGATTGAAACTTTATTGATAATTTGTCCAGGTAAAAAATGCCCTCCCACAAATGTCATGTGACAACCTCATTGGCTTACAGAGTTTTGACATCACCCACATTTAGAATCTTACCACCACTTTGATCCTTTGATCCTTTGATCCTAAAAACCCTTAAATAGGAGTGAGACACAACAACTTTTAGTCTGTTATTCGCAGCATTTACGTTTGCAGCATTCAAACGCTCGCCAGAGAAGCCTTTTTTGGATCCTTTTCAGAGTCACTGTCACTGTTTACAGATTCTAACATGTCTCCAAAAAACACAACAAAAGAGAAATAGTAAAGCCCAGCGCTCCTCTTTGCGATCAAGAGGACAATATTCAAGTACAGAAGATGTGCTTGGAAGAAATGCATGAGAAAATCTCAGGAGAATCACAATACGCGACACCCGCCCAGCCAGAGTACATCTATTACGTCTGGCAAAGTTTTTTAACAACGAGCGGAGATTATGTTGCTGAGAGAAGAATATGAGAGAAGGACTGCTGAAGTACATAGATTGTTCAGCCAGCTTGTTGAAAAGGAAGATATTCAAAAGGAGAAAGAAATGGAAGTCCTAGACATGCGCGGAAGGATCTTTGAGCTCCAAGCAAAGCTTAATAAAGCTCAAGAAAAACCAACAGAAGAAGTCCTCCAACAGAAGAAAAACGAGCAGGACAAGGACAAAAAGATTCAGGAGCTGCAAGTAAAGCTTGACGAAGCTTTGCAAAAAAATAAAGAAATCCTCCAAGAGAAGAAACAACTGGTCATAAAACTCCAAGGCACAGAGATAAATCACAAAGTGCTGAAAGGAAGGGTTGAGTTTCTTCAAAAGAAAGGGCAACAGACCATGAAACAGGAAGATACGGATTGCAAGCTTCAGGACATGGAGAAACACAACAAAGGCTTGCAAATAAAGCTCGATGAAGCTTGCAAAAAAATAAAGAACTCCTCCAAGAAAAAGAGCAAATGGACGTAAAGCAGCGCAAACTCCAAGGCATGGAGGAAAAGTACAAAGCGCTTCAGGCAAGGCATGATAAAACACTGCACAAGAATAAAGAGTTGCTTCAAGAAAAAAAGCAACAGAAATTAAACAGAAAGAAATGGACTGCAAGCTTGAAGACGTGGAGGAAAATACACAGCGCTGAAAATAAAGCTCGATAAAACAGTGCAAAGAAATAGGATTTCAAACAAGAGAAGAACAGCAAGACATGAAAGACAAAGATACGGATGCGAGCTTCAGAACATCAGAAACACAACAAAGGTTTGCAAGTAATGCTTGATGAAGCTCTGCAAAAAATAAAGAAATCCTTGAAGAGAAAGAAAAGCTGGACATAAAGCAGAGAGACATGCAGTGCCAACTCCAAGGCATGCAGGAAAAATACGGAGCGCAGCAGGTAAAACTGATGAAACACTGCAGAAATATCAAGAGCTGCTTCAAGACAAAGAACAACGGGAAATAAAGCAGAAAGAAGAAAAACAAACTCTCCAGGACTTTGAGAGGAAAACCAAAACTGCAAGAACGTTATAACAAAATGAACAACAAACAACTGAACTGGAGAGGGAAAGAAACACTGCAAAAACAATGCTCAGACATGCAGAGTAGCTCAATGACATGCTGAGAAAAAACACAGAACTTGAGGAACTTTCCAACAACTTGAAGTGCAAAAACACTGAGGTGCAGATGTTAAAGCAGCAACTAGAGAAAACAAACAAAGACCTGCAGTGTACACTTCAACAAATCGAGAGAAGTCAGCAGCTAGAAGACACGCACAACAATTAGAACGTGTTATACAGAGATGCACAAGGCAAAGCTAATGCAGGAGGCAAAATGTAACGAACTGAAAGAAAGGCTGGAAGAAAAGCAAGCCAACTTAGAAGAAGTGGAGAAAACATGCAGGAAACTTGAGAAGGAAAATACACAAATGATCGATGAGTTAAGAACCCTCATCCTAGAGAAAAAGTGCTTGTGGAAAGCTCCTGGAGAAGAAGAAAAACGCTTCCGTTCTTCTGGAGGAGGGACACTCCTGCTTTTCTACGTTTCTATGTTTTCTGCTGCTGATGTCACCTCGTCTTCCTCCACCTCTGTTCCATCGTAATCTTCACCTCTCCAATCCTGTCCCCTCCCTTTCCCACCTGACACCTCTCCCTCCCCTATTCCCTTTAACCCTAACACCTGTCCCATCTCCCTCCCTCTCTCTCTCTTTCACCCTCACCCCCCAACCAGTCCCGACAGTTGACTGCCCCTCTAGAGCCTGGTTCTGTCATAGGTTTCTTCCTTTAAGGGAGTTTTTCCTATCCACTGTCGCACCTAGTGCTGCTCAGAGGGATTGTTGGGGTTTTCTGTCCTCTATCTCTTTCCTCTTTTCTATCCCTTTAATTTACCCTCTTGAAGTGCAAAAACACTGTCCCATCTCCCTCCCTCTCTCTCTTTTTCACCCTCACCCCCCAACCAGTCCGACAGTTGACTGCCCCCTCTAGAGCCTGGTTCTGTCATAGGTTTCTTCCTTAAAGGGAGTTTTTCCTATCCACTGTCGCACCTAGTGCTTGCTCAGAGGGGATTGTTGGGGTTTCTGTCCTCTATCTCTTTCTCTTTTCTATCCCTTTAATTTACCCTCTTCTTAACCCCCCCCCCCCCCTCTATTTCCTCAATAATTTAATAATAAACACATTGGCTGCATTTTAAATGGTCTGAACAATGTCTTCATTCAAGAATGAATTGTCTTTGTCATGGACTCGTGTATTGTGTGTTTTCCTCGGGTGGTGATTCTCACGGTCGTTCAGCCCAGGAGTCCAGTGTTTTAGTGTTTTAATCACATTTAGTGTTACATTTTAGATCACCATAATAGGATATCACAATTTAGGATTCAGGCATTTGTTTTAGTTCAATATCGTAATCATTCTATGATTGAGGAATTTTACAGAACCTTCAGTCAGCAGCAATAACTTCAATTCATTGACATTGCAAGCATTCCTTTATACACAGCATTTCAGTCAGTTGAGGTCTGGACTTCCATGCTGTAGATTTGCTGCTGTGCTTGGGGTCATGATCCTGTTGCATGGCTAATTTAGGAGAAGCTTTAGCTGTCGGACAGATGGCCTCACATTTGACTCTAGAAACTCTGGCATACAGAGGATTTTGTCGACTGCAAGGTGCCTATCTCTTGGCTGCAGAACAAGCTTAAATCAAAAAATTATCCACTGCCACTGCTATGAATCCTGGGATAGGGTGGGCCACGAGGACACCCGAATCATCGTTCAAATCCAGGTAAAAGGAGGATGCATTTGTGGGTCACATTTGGAGCAGCCTTTGTGCCTGGCTGTCACGTAATCGGCTGTTAAAGCAGCCTCCAAATCACAAAACAACCACAATGGACCAAAGTGCCTTACAGAAGATTAAATAGATAAAAACAATAGAAAGAAAAACCACAGAAAAGGAGAAGATAAATAAAAAAACATATAAATTACACATATTAACAACATGATTCTTAGTTTGGAACATTTCTCAGTCACCTTGCAATCATGGTTCTCAGTCACCTCGGGCACTTCCATTACAGAAGTACTAATTTTACCCTCCTGAAAATGTAGCTATAATTCAGGAAGGTAAAAAAATGGAACAGTATTTAATCTATTTGGATTTATCTTTTTAAGTTAATATTTCTGTGCTTTCATCATCTTACAATCCGGTGATTGCAGCCATTCCCCAATCTCTGTGAATGGTAACCATGTCCTTTGATCAATGATCATTGATCAATGATCATTCAAATTTGCATTGTAATGGTCAAGGAACTGACCTACCAACCCATTGTTCATTCAGTGGTGCTAGTTGAGTCATTGTGCAAATGTACTGTTTATAAGTTGGGTAACATGCAGTCAGCTGAGACTGAAGAAGTCACTTGGAAGAGTGATGAAACGTTTCTCCACTGAAAACATTACGTCCAGCTGAACAGAATCAACATTTTGGGATCCCTTTACCTGGTTGATTAAGCATGCATAAGATATTTCTGTTCTAAACTTTTGTACATACAAAATAATATGACAGGACTTGAAGAAAAGTAACACATTTACTCTCATTTAGGCGCTGGATCAGATGAGTTTTCCACCTACCTTATG
The DNA here is from genome assembly GCF_001858045.2 of Oreochromis niloticus. Classification (NCBI taxonomy): domain Eukaryota; kingdom Metazoa; phylum Chordata; class Actinopteri; order Cichliformes; family Cichlidae; genus Oreochromis; species Oreochromis niloticus. The sequence continues at coordinate 21,127,523 of NC_031986.2, forward strand.
TCCTCATAACTGGTGTAATGGACAGCATGTTGCCTTATCAGCACTGGGGTCTTTTGTTTGATAGTTCCACAGTGCCGTGATGAAGTACCATACCCTCTGCTCTTTCCATTACAGGAATGTCTAGAAAGCACAAACCTTTAATAATCACAGCTGAATCATAAAGTGTAGTTATCCTTCCTTCCTTTCCTTCTGCCTTCCTCCCTTTCCTTCTCATTCCTCTTAAGCACTTAAGGGTTGCTGGAGAGGGGGTTGAAGACTATCCCAGCTGCCATAATGTAAAACTCAGGGTACACACTTGACAGTTCACCGCTCAGAATCACATCCCAATAGATGATTGTAATTCCCCAAAGAATCGACAATTAACCTAAAAAAGCGAGTTGTTGGACTGTGAGAGGGAGCCGGAGCACCCTCAGAGAACACAATATGCAAACAGCAGCCAGCACATTTACATGCACAACCTTCTTGCATTGTGTATTGTTTGTTTTTTACGTTATAATTAAAACAAATCCCTTAATTAAATTAGTGAGTTTAAGTAATGTATGAAATATTACTGCTATCTAAGTCCCAGATTTCAGTTTATCGGACATTAGCTACATTTAATAAGAAGATATGAGATCCAGTGCCCCCCCCCCCACCACCACACACACACACAAAACATGTTAAGGATTGTACATTAACATAAAACTGTTGTCCACACACACATATGAAGAGAGAGAGAGAGTATGCATAGTATGCAAACGGCTACCAAACAGCCATCATAATTCGTCATACAATGAGAACAGGACAAATCAACAATGACTAATTAATATTAAAACTGTAACATAATGTATTGTTGGAGTTTAGTCTGTTGCTGTTACTATTTTTACCATTTCTTCTTGGGGCAACTGTAACCCACATTATTTCCTAGGATTAATAAAGTATTCTGATTCTGATTGTTTCAGGATGACCTGCCATTATCCAATGACACATCTGTTTACCTGTATCATTTGTTCGTTTCTTCTCCTCTTCTTTTCTCTTTTTTCTAAACTGAGCACCTGATGGCTTTGAACTTTCTTGTCCATCTTCCATTGGTTTTAATTTTGCACTCCAGTATGAACACCCATCCCTCAACCAGAGGATCACCACAACATAACCTAATAGACCTACACCTTAGTTCACAGATTAACTTTGTCTAGGGTGTATTTCTGGGATTTCACACAACCCAGGATTCAAATCATGAATACATAATGGGCTTGGATTTACAACATTATGAATGAAATGTGCTCTCTTGGAAGCAGCAGGTCTCCCTCCCCTTTCGACGGGTTATGTGTGAGACTTTAAATCATCAAACTGTAAATTATAATTTAAATTGTATTGATCCGTTACGCCGAGTCCTAAAGTGTATATTTATTTCTTACTCTACTATATTATTGTTCGTTTATTTGCACTGCTGTAACTGGAGCCTCGTCGTCTCGTCTCTCTATATACGGACTGTATGTAGCGGAGATGACAATAAAGTTTACTTTGACTTCAGCAGCGCGCAGGCGCACCGAGGGCTCTCGCGCTCAGTTTCGTGTATAAATTCGAAAAAACATCGGTGCAAATTATAAGTCTGTATCATAATGTCCGGTGTTTCGTGTTTGTTGTTTGTTTTTATTTGTTTTATTTGTGAGTTGGTTATTAGATGCTGCTCCAGCCAGCCAGAGAATCCCCCGCCGCCCGCCCTCTCCTCCCTGTGCCGCAAGCAGCAGGCGCACCTCGCAAACGGAGGGTGCCCTTACTCCCAGCAAATGGGCGATAGAAAACCGATCGGTGCCTATGCCATTCCCAATATGCGCTGGCTGCCGTCGGGGCAGCATGAGTACGAGCATTTTTTTTTTTTTTTCTTTGCCGATGCCCGTGATGCCGCCCCGGGCAACCGCCCGTGTCGCCCGTATCTAAAACCGCTACTGATGAGATCCAAATATATGCCAATGTCAACACATGTTCATGTTGATGAGGTTTACTGAACAAATTTGAATCATCACAACAACCAAATGTTAGCAACACATTATAAAGTTTATTATTATCACTATGGTAACCATGTTTATGTTGTTACCTGCTAACTCAAACACATTCTGTAGGTGTCACATTTTGAGGACTGTAAGTTCACACACTTTCAGACTTTTGCAAACCGGAGTTGGAGATTGCAGAGAGAAGGCGAAGTGGTTTGTAAAACTTTACAAGTTCTACGGATTATTTGCTCAACAGCAAAAGTGCAAACATGTTTGCTGGACTCTAAGAAGAAGAAAGGCACAGCCTGATTTGTCATGTTTTTTAATATTTAAAAAAAAAAATGCTGTTTTGTGCAGCAGTTCTTATTAAATCACATGCTGTTGATTTATTTGAAACAGATAATAAAGGAGGATACTGTGGGTGTTGGAGAGACCCACTGAAAAAGTACGATCTTTGCTCTCGTCACATTTTTACTATGTTTAAAATTATGTTTATGTATACATTTATAAATACACATATAAACATGCATGCACAGTTTTCTCATTTGAAAGTAAATATTTGTCTGAATATTTGAGCTGAATCAGTTTTTACTGTGTAAGTTGTAGATTTGTTCCCTCTGTGGAGTCCACAGCTTCATGCAGTCGGTTTAGCTGACTTTCTTGAGGCACTGAGGGCAGTTTGAGTGCATTACAGCAGACTGATCTTCTCTGTATCTTTCCAGTGTGAGTGCACGAAAGGATCTCACAGATGAACATGTGGCCCCTGACACTCCAGCCACCTCTTCTGCACCAGTCTCACCTCCAGCTGAGGCTCAGACGAACAAATCAAAGAAGGCTTCCTGGTGGCGCAGATGGCTTTTTTGTGAGGTGAGTTTACCACTGCAGAGAATAAGCTCTGAACAACAAACGGTGCAGGAATTTGTGCATCATTTGTTTTTAACTGGATTTATTTGTAACTGGCAGAAAAAGTCAAAGGTTTTTCCCAAAAATGAAGACAAGGCAGAAGACACGGTCGTGCCACCTTCTGAACCCCAACAGAGGTACGATATTATTTTACTGTCTGAACAAGTTCTGCTGGTACTCCTTCTTCTTGGATCATGAAGGAGAATCTTTTGTGTTTTGTCCAGTGTTAACCCGTCAGCCAGTCTGAGGATGTTTTGGTCCTTTTACTGTGTTCCTATTTAAAGCTGATTGATTGCTTTGTGTTCTTCTCCTGTAATTTCATCACTGTGATTGCACTGTTTGTGTCTTTCATAACAGTACATCAGCACTGAAAAATGTGAAGTCAAGGACGTTGGTGTCCAGACAGAGGTTTCCTGCCCTCCCAACTCGCTGCTGTTTTCTGCACGGTACGTTCTACAGAGCCGAGTGTGACACGTGAACAGCTGTTATAGGAACATGTGGAGTCTGAATGTTAGGATTGACACTCAAATTCTCATTATGTCATCCATTTTGGTTGAACTAACTGGTGATGTGTTCCTCAAGAAAAAGGTGACCTTAGATATGAGCCGCGTTGTCCTGAAGTCAATGAGAGAGATGAGCCACTTTCCAGGCCGTGTACCCCAGCAGGTCACGGTGGGAGCCAGGGGGCCATGCTAAGAGACCACGTCACACACTGCTGACTAACATACGATGACGAGTTCGTCAATGATGAGCAGCGGCAGAGAACAGCTTACCTGCTGTTCTATGAAAAACAGGTGATTTCTCCCATCAAACAGTTGGATGTAATGGTAAATGGTAAATGGCCAGTATTTGTTTAGTGCTTTACTAGTCCTAAGACCCCAAAGCGCTTTACATCCATCCATTCACACACACATTCACACACTGGTGATGGCAAGCTACATTGTAGCCTCAGCCACCCTGGGGCGCACTGACAGAGGCGAGGCTGCCGAACACTGGCGCCACCGGGCCCTCTGACCCTGGATTGTGTTGGATACTGTCGTTTATATATGATTTATTGTAATGTATAGTACATAAGACTTTATTTATTTGTATCTTTTTATGTTTATGTTGTTTAGTGTACACTGAGGGCCGTGGGAGCGTGCAATTACAAATTCTTGTGTATGACCTGTCCATATGTTTTTTTGACAAAAAGATGACTTTGAATTTGAGCATGTCCGTGCAAATACTCAGTTTTTTCCTGTTAGAAACAAGTGTGTTGCATTTATGCAGTGGTTACTATGGTGGCACTTTAGGTGCAAGTGTTGCAACCACTGTAAATGTGACACCGTCACCAAAAATGTTATAAAATCAGAAGAAGAAGAGAACTCTAATATGATAGCTACACACCAGCTGGACCATTAAACAACATCGCATCACATGAGTAACTTCACCATGACAAGACTTCAAGGACTCCAAGAATGTTCATACAGTGAGGATAAATCATGTTTTTTATTATTTATTATGAAAAAGACACAATATAGATACATAAAATGCAGCAGGAGCTCCAACAGCTACATGTCAGTTAATTTGACACGTTGATTTATTTATAATTTCTTTTTCTCTCTTAGCTTTTCAGCTCCACATTTTTGCCATTTCTTCCACACTCAACTCTTTTCTACAAGGTGAGCGCACAGTGAAGGAAGGGGAGGGCTGATGGCATTAAGAGATTTGATTGGGCAATCTAGGGGCCAGTTAGTTCTTCCCTTTGGTGAAAGCTGGGCTCTTCAGTTCAGCATGGTACAGCTCCAAAGATTCTGCAACATCAAACCCTCTGTCTGCTAATATTACATCACCTGGGCTGAGGCAGTCCAGTAACAGTTCTATTTTGTTTTAACTTAGATATAAACAAAACAAGAAAAGTAACATTTATCACTCCATCTCGATTCATTTTCATGTCATAAGTGTTAGCAACAGTTCTAGAAAGGAGAAGGTGGTTCCAGTTTGCAGAAATGTTATTACAAATGTTCAAACTACTGCACTGTAAAATCTAAGTAGTTCCCAGAACTCAAAAAAACTATGCAAACTCATTGCCTCCAGAAAATTGAGTGCAGTTTACTTAAGATGACTGTTAGGACAACTTCTTCACTGCAAGTATGCAGTACTAAGAATAACAATTTGTGGTAACCTGATTATGATTCAAAATGAATAATTAACAACACTTCTTGTAATGGTGTTAAAATCAGGACAACTTTTATTTTCGAATGCAAAAAGTAAAAGAAAATCAGCCACATACTGGACACATATAATTGTCAATATAATTGTTTGTTGTTCTGCTGAACAATAACAATTATACTGTCATCATTGTTACAGAGATTGAAACTTTATTGATAATTTGTCCAGGTAAAAAATGCCCTCCCACAAATGTCATGTGACAACCTCATTGGCTTACAGAGTTTTGACATCACCCACATTTAGAATCTTACCACCACTTTGATCCTTTGATCCTTTGATCCTAAAAACCCTTAAATAGGAGTGAGACCAACAACTTTTAGTCTGTTATTCGCAGCATTTACGTTTGCAGCATTCAAACGCTCGCCAGAGAAGCCTTTTTTGGATCCTTTTCAGAGTCACTGGTCACTGTTTATTGATTCTAACATGTCTCCAAAAAACACAACAAAAGAGAAATAGTAAGCCCAGCGCTCTCTTTGCAATCAAGAGGACAATATTCAAGTGCAGAAGATGTGCTTGGAAGAAATGCATGAGGAAAATCTCAGGAAGAATCACAATACGCGACACCCGCCCAGCCAGAGTACATCTATTACGTCTGGCAAAGTTTTTTTAACAACGAGCGGAGATTATGTTGCTGAGAGAAGAATATGAGAGAAGGACTGCTGAAGTACATAGATTGTTCAGCCAGCTTGTTGAAAAGGAAGATATTCAAAAGGAGAAAGAAATGGAAGTCCTAGACATGCGCGGAAGGATCTTTGAGCTCCAAGCAAAGCTTAATAAAGCTCAAGAAAACCAACAGAAGAAGTCCTCCAACAGAAGAAAAACGAGCAGGACAAGGACAAAAAGATTCAGGAGCTGCAAGTAAAGCTTGACGAAGCTTTGCAAAAAAATAAAGAAATCCTCCAAGAGAAGAAACAACTGGTCATAAAACTCCAAGGCACAGAGATAAATCACAAAGTGCTGAAAGGAAGGGTTGAGTTTCTTCAAAAGAAAGGGCAACAGACCATGAAACAGGAAGATACGGATTGCAAGCTTCAGGACATGGAGAAACACAACAAAGGCTGCAAATAAAGCTCGATGAAGCTTTGCAAAAAAATAAAGAACTCCTCCAAGAAAAAGAGCAAATGGACGTAAAGCAGCGCAAACTCCAAGGCATGGAGGAAAAGTACAAAGCGCTTCAGGCAAGGCATGATAAAACACTGCACAAGAATAAGAGTTGCTTCAAGAAAAAAAGCAACAAGAAATTAAACAGAAAGAAATGGACTGCAAGCTTGAAGACGTGGAGGAAAAATACACAGCGCTGAAAATAAAGCTCGATAAAACAGTGCAAAGAAATAAGGATTTCAAACAAGAGAAAGAACAGCAAGACATGAAAGACAAGATCGGATTGCGAGCTTCAGAACATCAAGAAACACAACAAAGGTTTGCAAGTAATGCTTGATGAAGCTCTGCAAAAAATAAAGAAATCCTTGAAGAGAAAGAAAGCTGGACATAAAGCAGAGAGACATGCAGTGCCAACTCCAAGGCATGCAGGAAAATACGGAGCGCAGCAGGTAAAGCTTGATGAAACACTGCAGAAATATCAAGAGCTGCTTCAAGACAAAGAACAACGGGAAATAAAGCAGAAAGAAGAAAAACAAACTCTCCAGGACTTTGAGAGGAAAAACCAAAAACTGCAAGAACGTTATAACAAAATGAACAACAAACAACTGAACTGGAGAGGGAAAAGAAAACACTGCAAAAACAATGCTCAGACATGCAGAGTAAGCTCAATGACATGCTGAGAAAAACACAGAACTTGAGGAACTTTCCAACAACTTGAAGTGCAAAAACACTGAGGTGCAGATGTTAAAGCAGCAACTAGAGAAAACAAACAAAGACCTGCAGTGTACACTTCAACAAATCGAGAGAAGTCAGCAGCTAGAAGACACGCACAACAATTAGAACAGTGTTATACAGAGATGCACAAGGCAAAGCTAATGCAGGAGGCAAAATGTAACGAACTGAAAGAAAGGCTGGAAGAAAGCAAGCCAACTTAGAAGAAGTGGAGAAAACATGCAGGAAACTTGAGAAGGAAAATACACAATGATCGATGAGTTAGAACCCTCATCCTAGAGAAAAAGTGCTTGTGGAAAAGCTCCTGGAGAAGAAGAAAAACGCTTCCGTTTCTTCTGGAGGAGGGACACTCCTGCTTTTTCTACGTTTCTATGTTTTCTGCTGCTGATGTCACCTCGTCTTCCTCCACCTCTGTTCCATCGTAATCTTCACCTCTCCAATCCTGTCCCTCCCTTTCCCACCTGACACCTCTCCTCCCCTATTTCCCTTTAACCCTAACACTGTCCATCTCCCTCCCCTCTCTCTCTCTTTCACCCTCACCCCCCAACCAGTCCCGACAGTTGACTGCCCCCTCTAGAGCCTGGTTCTGTCATAGGTTTCTTCCTTTAAGGGAGTTTTTCCTATCCACTGTCGCACCTAGTGCTTGCTCAGAGGGGATTGTTGGGGTTTCTGTCCTCTATCTCTTTCTCTTTTCTATCCCTTTAATTTACCTCTTGAAGTGCAAAACACTGTCCCATCTCCCTCCCTCTCTCTCTTTTTCACCCTCACCCCCCAACCAGTCCCGACAGTTGACTGCCCCTCTAGAGCCTGGTTCTGTCATAGGTTTCTTCCTTTAAAGGGAGTTTTCCTATCCACTGTCGCACCTAGTGCTTGCTCAGAGGGGATTGTTGGGGTTTTCTGTCCTCTATCTCTTTTCTCTTTCTATCCCTTTAATTTACCCTCTTCTTAACCCCCCCCCCCCCCTCTATTTCCTCAATAATTTAATAATAAACACAATTGGCTGCATTTTAAATGTGTCTGAACAATGTCTTCATTCAAGAATGAATTGTCTTTGTCATGGACTCGTGTATTGTGTGTTTTCCTCGGGTTGGTGATTCTCACGGTCGTTCAGCCCAGGAGTCCAGTGTTTTAGTGTTTTAATCACATTTAGTGTTACATTTAGATCACCATAATAGGATATCCACAATTTAGGATTCAGGCATTTGTTTTAGTTCAATATCGTAATCATTCTATGATTGAGGAATTTTACAGAACCTTCAGTCAGCAGCAATAACTTCAATTCATTGACATTTGCAAGCATTCCTTTATACACAGCATTTCAGTCAGGTTGAGGTCTGGACTTCCATGCTGTAGATTTGCTGCTGTGCTTGGGGTCATGATCCTGTTGCATGGCCTAATTTAGGAGAAGCTTTAGCTGTCGGACAGATGGCCTCACATTTGACTCTAGAAAACTCTGGCATACAGAGGATTTTGTCGACTGCAAGGTGCCTATCTCTTGTGGCTGCAGAACAAGCTTAAATCAAAAATTATCCACTGCCACTGCTATGAATCCTGGGATAGGGTGGGCCACGAGGGACACCCGAATCATCGTTCAAATCCAGGTAAAAGGAGGATGCATTTGTGGGTCACATTTGGAGCAGCCTTTGTCGCTGGCTGTCACGTAATCGGCTGTTAAAGGCAGCCTCCAAATCACAAAACAACCACAATGGACCAAAGTGCCTTACAGAAGATTAAATAGATAAAAACAAATAGAAAGAAAAACCACAGAAAGGAGAAGGATAAATAAAAAAACATATAAATTACACATATTTAACAAACATGATTTCTTAGTTTGGAACATTTCTCAGTCACCTTGCAATCATGGGTTCTCAGTCACCTCGGGCACTTCCATTACAGAAGTACTAATTTTACCCTCCTGAAAATGTAGCTATAATTCAGGAGGTAAAAAAAATGGGAACAGTGATTTAATCTATTTGGATTTATCTTTTAAGTTAATATTTCTGTGCTTTCATCATCTTACAATCCGGTGATTGCAGCCATTCCCCAAATCTCTGTGAATGGTAACCATGTCCTTTGATCAATGATCATTGATCAATGATCATTCAAATTTGCATTGTAATGGTCAAGGAACTGACCTACCAACCCATTGTTCATTCAGTGGTGCTAGTTTGAGTCATTGTGCAAATGTACTGTTTATAAGGTTGGGGTAACATGCAGTCAGCTGAGACTGAAGAAGTCACTTGGAAGAGTGATGAAACGTTTCTCCCACTGAAAACATTACGTCCAGCTGAACAGAATCAACATTTTGGGATTCCCTTACCTGGTTGATTAAGCATGCATAAAGATATTTCTGTTCTAAACTTTTGTACATACAAAATAATATGACAGGACTTGAAGAAAAGTAACACATTTACTCTCATTTAGGGCGACTGAGGCTGGATCAGATGAGTTTTCCACCTACCTTATGTCCTCATAACTGGTGGTAATGGACAGCATGTTGCCTTATCAGCACTGGGGTCTTTTGTTTGATAGTTCCACAGTGCCGTGATGAAGTACCATACCCCTCTGCTCTTTCCATTACAGGGAATGTCTAGAAAGCACAAACCTTTAATAATCACAGCTGAGATCATAAGTGTAGTTATCCTTCCTTCCTTTCCTTCTGCCTTCCTCCTTTCCTTCTTCATTCCTCTTAAGCACTTAAGGGTTGCTGGAGAGGGGGTTGAAGACTATCCCAGCTGCCATAATGTAAAACTCAGGGTACACACTTGACAGTTCACCGCTCAGAATCACATTCCCAATAGATGATTGTAATTCCCCAAAGAATCGACAATTAACCTAAAAAAGCGATTGTTGGACTGTGAGAGGGAGCCGGAGCACCCTCAGAGAACACAATATGCAAACAGCAGCCAGCACATTTACATGCACAACCTTCTTGCATTGTGTATTGTTTTGTTTTTTACGTTATAATTTAAAACAAATCCCTTAATTAAATTAGTGAGTTTAAGTAATGTATGAAATATTACTGCTATCTAAGTCCCAGTTTCAGTTTATCGGACATTAGCTACATTTAATAAGAAGATATGAGATCCAGTGCCCCCCCCCCCCCACACACCACACACACACACACAAAACATGTTAAGGATTGTACATTAACATAAAACTGTTGTCCACACACACATATGAAGAGAGAGAGAGAGTATGCATAGTATGCAAACGGCTACCAACAGCCATCATAATTCGTCATACAATGAGAACAGGACAAATCAACAATGACTAATTAATATTAAAATCTGTAACATAATGTATTGTTTGGAGTTTAGTCTGTTGCTGTTACTATTTTTACCATTTCTTCTTGGGGCAACTGTAACCCACATTATTTCCTTAGGGATTAATAAAGTATTCTGATTCTGATTGTTTCAGGATGACCTGCCATTATCCAATGACACATCTGTTTACCTGTATCATTTGTTCGTTTCTTCTCCTCTTCTTTCTCTTTTTTCTAAACTGAGCACCTGATGGCTTTGAACTTTTCTTGTCCATCTTCCATTGGTTTTAATTTTGCACTCCAGTATGAACACCCATCCCTCAACCAGAGGATCACCACAACATAACCTAATAGACCTACACCTTAGTTCACAGATTAACTTTGTCTAGGGTGTATTTCTGGGATTTCACACAACCCAGGATTCAAATCATGAAAATAATGGGCTTGGATTTACAACATTATGAATGAAATGTGCTCTCTTTGGAAGCAGCAGGTCTCCCTCCCTTTCGACGGGTTATGTGTGAGACTTTAAATCATCAAACTGTAAATTATAAATTTTAATTGTTATGATCCGTTACCCCGAGTCCTAAAGTGTATATTATTTTCTTACTCTACTATATTTATTGTT